>NC_091996.1:21290829-21590829 GCF_044704955.1 Pristiophorus japonicus
TTAAATTGTGGTTCCGTCTGCCTTCAGGTGGACGTAAAAGATCCCATGGCACTATTTCGAAGAAGAGCAGGGGAGTTATCTCCAGAGTCCTGGCTAATATTTATCCCTCAATCAGCATCACTAAAAACAGATTATCTGGTCATTATCCCATTGCTGTTTGTGGGAGCTTGCTGTGCACAAATTGGCTGCTGTGTTTCCCATATTACAACAGTGACTCCAAGACTACTTCATTAGCTGTAAAGTGCTTTAAGTTGTCTGGTGGTCATGAAAGGCGCTATACAAATGCAAGTCTTTCTTTCTGTTCTCCACCGAGACAGGATATTAACGATATTACAAATTCATTATATGAATGTCTGAGAATAAGGCAAAGGATCAGGAAAGACTATTGTGTAATACAAATGTAGAGCACCTTCTTTATGGAAAAAGTTGATGATCTCCTGCCCTCTGGCAGACAGGGGGGTGTCTGGGTCCATCACCTTTTCCTCCTGGGCTGCTTCATTGTGAGCAGGTGATTGGTCTCCAACACCACCTTCCTCTTTACTCGATGTTCTTGGGCAACTCAAGCATCTAATTGTTGTGTATCTGTAAACCATGCACTCACATGTTTCGCCACCAGGAAGCGCATCCCCTGAAGTCCAAAGGGATCCCAGCATCCCTTGGGAGCACTGTATATAAGCCGGCCCCTAAGGCCTGTTCCTCGCTCTGGTGTGTCTTATTAAAGACTGAGGTCACTGTTACTTTAACCTCCCTGTGTGCAGTCTCATCTGTGTTAGGAACACAACAAATGGCGACGAGTACACGAATCCAACGCAAAGATGCAGCAAACTGTGGGCATCCTGGAGAAGTTCTCGGAGGGTGAGGACTGGGAAGCCTATGTCAAACGGCTAGACCAGTACTTTGTAGCCAACGAGCTGGACGGAGAAGGAAGCGCTGCAAAAAGGAGAGCGGTCCTCCTCACGGTCTGCGGGGCACCGACCTACAGCCTCATGAAGAATCTTCTGGCTCCGGTGAAACCCACAGATAAGTCAAATGAGGAGCTGTGTACACTGGTTCGGGAGCATCTTAACCCAAGGGAAAGCGTGCTGATGGCGAGGTATCGGTTCTACACGTACCAGCGATCTGCAGGTCAGGAAGTGGCGAGCTACGTCGCCGAGCTAAGGCGACTTGCAGGCCAATGTGAGTTTGATGGCTACCTGGAGCAGATGCTCAGAGACCTTTTTGTACTGGGCATTGGCCATGAGACCATCCTACAAAAACATTTGACTGTAGAGACACCGACCCTCAGTCAGGCCATTGCGATAGCACAGGCATTTATGTCCACCAGTGATAGCACCAAACAAATCTCTCAGCACACAAGTGCTCGCAATGTTCATAAATTAACTGGAACTGTGTTTGCGAGCAGAAATGAACAGGGCAGAAACCACGAGTCTGCAACTGCCAGCAGGCCTCAGGTGATCCAGATGACTCAGAGTCCGCAACAAAGGATGAATACAAGGCAATTCACACCTTGTTGGTGTTGTGGAGGCTTCCATTCAGCCTATTCATGCCGCTTCAAAGGGTATGTTTGCAAAAGCTGTGGAACAATGGGGCACCTCCAACGAGCTTGCTGACGAGCTGCAAGCTCTGCGAAACCTGTTAAACCACAATGTGGCAGAGGAAAATCAGTCCATGGTGGACCAAAGTCATTTTGAGCCTCAGAGAGAGGAGGCAGATGCTGAAGTACACGGGGTGCACACATTTTCGATTAAATGTCCACCTATAATGCTAAATGTAAAATTGAATGGCTTACCCGTAGCCATGGAACTGGACACTGGCGCTAGCCAATCCATCATGAGTAAAAAGATGTTTGAGAGACTGTGGTGCAACAAGGCACTCAGACCAGCCCTGAGCCCCATCCACACGAAACTGAGAACATACACCAAAGAGCTCATCACTGTCCTGGGCAGCGCCATGGTCAAGGTCACCTACAAGGGCACGGTGCACAAACTGCCACTCTGGATTGTCCCGGGTGATGGCCCCACACTGCTTGGAAGGAGCTGGCTGGGCAAAATCCGCTGGAACTGGGATGACATCTGAGCGCTATGACATGTCAGTGAGGCCTCATGTACCCAGGTTCTTAACAAATTTCCTTCCCTTTTTGAGCCAGGCATTGGAAACTTTTCCGGGGCGAAGGTGCAGATCCACTTGGTCCCAGAGGCACGACCCATTCACCACAAGGTGCGAGCGGTACCTCACATGATGAGGGGGAGAGTGGAAATCGAGCTGGACAGGCTGCAATGCGAGGGCATCATCTCCACAGTGGAATTCAGCGAGTGGGTCAGCCCGATTGTTCCAGTACTCAAAAGTGATGGCACGGTCAGGATTTGCGGCGATTATAAAGTAACTATTAATCGTTTCTCGCTACAGGACCAATACCCGCTACCTAAGACAGACGATCTACCTATTTGCGACGCTGGCAGGAGGTAAGACGTTCACCAAGCTCGACCTGACTTCGGCCTACATGACGCAGGAGCTGGAGGAGTCTTCGAAGGGCCTCACCTGCATCAACACGCACAAGGAACTGTTCATCTACAACAGATGCCCGTTTGGAATTCGGTCGGCTGCAGAGATCTTCCAGAGAAACATGGAGAGCCTACTCAAGTCGGTACCACGCACGGTGGTTTTTCAGGACGACATATTGGTCACGGGTCAGGACACCGTCGAGCACCTACAAAACCTGGAGGAGGTCCTCCAGTGACTGGATCGCGTAGGACTGCGGCTGAAGGGGTCGAAATGTGTCTTCATGGCAACAGAAGTGGAGTTTTTGGGGAGAAAGATCGCGGCGGACGGCATTCGGCCCACAGACGCCAAGACAGAGGCTATCAGGAACGCGCCCAGGCCAGAGAACGTCACGGAGCTGCAGTCGTTCCTGGGATTCCTCAACTATTTTGGTAACTTCCTACCGGAATTAAGCATCCTCTTAGAGCCCCTACATGTGTTATTGCGTAAAGGTGAGAACTGGGTATGGGGAAAAAAACAAGTAATTGCTTTTGAGAAAGCCAGAAACATTTTATGCTCCAACAAGCTGCTTGTATTGTATAACCCGCGTAAAAGACTTGTGCTAGCATGTGATGCGTCGTCGTACGGAGTTGGGTGTGTATTACAACAAGCTAACGTTGCAGGGAAATTGCAACCTGTCGCCTATGCCTCCAGGAGCTTGTCTAAGACCGAGAGGGCCTACAGCATGATTGAAAAAGAGGCATTAGCAGCGTGTGTGTTCGGGGTAATGAAAGTGCATCAGTACCTGTTTGGCCTCAAATTTGAGCTGGAAACTGATCACAAGCCCCTCATATCCCTGTTCGCTGAAAACAAGGGGATAAATACTAATGCCTCAGCCCGCATACAAAGGTGGGCACTTGAGCTATCAGCGTATAACTATACCATCCGCCACAGGCCAGGCACCGAGAACTGTGCGGATGCTCTCAGTCAGCTACCATTGCCCACCATGGGGGTGGAAATGGCGCAGCCTGCAAACTGTTGATGGTGGCGCAGCCCGCAGACTTGTTGATGGTCATGGAAGCGTTTGAAAATGAAAAATCACCTGTCATGGCCCGTCAGATTAGGACTTGGACCAGCCAAGATCCTCTGCTGTCCCTAGTAAAAAACTGTGTACTGCATGCGAGCTGGGCCAGCATACCCGTTGAAATGCAAGAGCTAATCAAACCATTCCAGCGGCGAAAGGATGAGCTGTCCATTCAGGCAGACTGCCTGTTGTGGGGTAACCGTGTAGTGCTACCCAAAAAGGACAGGGAAACGTTCAGCTCGGATCTCCACAGCACACACCCGGGTATAGTAATGATGAAAGCGATAGCCAGATCCCACGTGTGGTGGCCCGGTAGCGACTCTGACTTCGAGTCCTGTATACGGCAATGCAGCGTGTGTGCTCAGTTCAGCAACGCGCCCAGAGAGGCACCACTAAGTTTGTGGTTCTGGCCCTCCAGACCATGGTCGAGGATCCATGTCGACTATGCGGGCCCGTTTCTCGGTAAAATGTTCCTGGTGGTGGTGGATGCTTTTTCAAAATGGATTGAATGTGAAATAATGTCGGGAAGCACCGCCACCGCTACCATTGAAAGCCTGAGGGCCATGTTTGCCACCCACGGCTTGCCTGACATACTGGTCAGTGACAACGGGCCATGTTTCACCAGTGCCGAATTTAAAGAATTCATGACCTGCAATGGGATCAAACATGTCACCTCAGCCCCGTTTAAACCAGCCTCCAATGGGCAGACAGAGCGGGCAGTACAAACAATCAAACAGAGTCTTAAACGAGTCACAGAAGGCTCACTCCAAACCCGCCTGTCCCGAGTACTGCTCAGCTACTGCACGAGACCCCACTCGCTCACAGAGGTGCCCCCGGCTGAGCTACTCATGAAAAGGATACTTAAAACCAGACTCTCGCTGGTTGACCCCAACCTGCATGATCAGGTAGAGAGCAGGCGGCAGCAACAAAATGTCAACGATGGTCGGGCCGCTGTGTCACGGGAAATTGATCTGAATGACCCTGTGTATGTGCTAAACTATGCACATGGTCCCAAGTGGATCGCGGGCACAGTGATAGCTAAAGAAGGAAGTAGGGTGTTTGTAGTCAAACTAGACAATGGACAAATTTGCAGAAGGCACCAGGACCAAACAAGGCTGCGGTTCACAGACTGCCCTGAACAACCCACAGCAGACACCGCCTTTTTCGAGCACACAACACACACCCAAAGGATCAATGACACCACCCGGACCAGGAAATTGAACCCATCACACCGAACAGCCCAGCAAGGCCAGGCTCACCCAGCAGCCCTGCAACACGCCAGCCCAGCGAGGGCATAGCCAACACACCAGAACAGACATTTGTACTGAGGCGGTCCACCAGGGAAAGAAAGGCTCCCGACCGCCTCACCTTGTAAATAGTTTTCACTTTGACTTTGGGGGGGAGTGATGTTGTGTATCTGTAAAGCATGCACTCCCATGTTCCGCCACCAGGGAGTGCATCCCCTGAAGTCCCAAGGGATCCCAGCATCCCTTGGGAGCACTGTATATAAGCCGGCCCCTAAGGCCTGTTCCTCGCTCTGGAGTGTCTTAATAAAGACTGAGGTCACTGTTACTTTAACCTCCCTGTGTGCGGTCTCATCTGTGTTAGGAACACAATACTAATAATGGCCAAATTATGGAGGATGTTGAAGAACTGCAGCTTCAAAGAATTGGGAGTGACTCCCAGCCTTCTCCCGCCCCCCTCTCCCACTCCCCCCCGGCCCCCTGTACGGACTCAGCATTGCCACCTTTACAGTGGCTGCCTTGTGGAAATCACGGGGGAATTTGGCCATGCCACTGCTTCATCCAAATGCGGCGAGGTGTGCTGCTGATGGGCGGATCAGATCACAGAAAGGGAGGGAAATCATGGTCGCCATTTTTAGGGGCAGTATTTTGTTGGAGGGCCCTCTCTCCCCCATTTTACTTGCCAGACCACCTCGATACCACCCAAAGAACAAGGGTTTTTTTTATAATTGAAAATCCTTGCCTGTGTATCCAAAATGGGAAAATGTTACATTTCTCAACAATGACATCCCTCAACTCAACAAACATAAAAAAATCCTCCCCTAGACAAGCTCATTATGGTAGAACAAACAATTCCTCTGCCCCCCCCCCCCTCAACCTCTCCCAACCCTCAATTCCTGGAATTTTGGGTTTTATATTATCCAAACCTTGGCTTCTGAGCATAATTGAATAACATATAACTAATGAACAAATAATTTGTTCGGGCTGGCTGATGGAACACAGCTACAATTGATCTTTGTTAGAGAAATGAGCTTGATTTCCACATTACAATTGATAGCATCTTGCTGTAAATAAATGACTTCAATCTGGAGAGATTTTAATTAGCTTAGCTTCAGAATGTAAAATGCAGGCTCTCGAAAAATATAAGACACTTCAGCTAATGAACCTCAATGAGGTGGCAGCAGATGGAGAAACAAACCAACATCTGGAGTCACTGCATTATTAAATTCTTCAGGTTCAAAAATTCCTAGTAGCTAGAATATCAGAAAAGTCAGACTTCAAAGTTAATTGTATTATTCGTGAGCTGTTTCACTATTTGACTACCATGAGATAAAACATCAGTTATTTTGCTAAATTGTGTATCCACTTTTTTTGAAATCACTTTATAATAAGTGAAAATGTCGGGTCGATTTTAACTAAGGTTGGGTGGGGGTTGAAATTAAAATCTACCCCTAACGTTTTCAATTGATACTTTATTTCTACAGTGACATTTTTGATGGAGTTAGTAATTTATAAAATAAGCATAACTGATTGCAAAGAACATGGATCCTCACAAACTATTCATTCTCTGCCACAAGCATGTTATCGTTCGGGCTTTTCTCTAACAGTTTTGTACTCACAACAAAAAGGTAGTTTCCTAAACCAGGCCAGCTCTCCTATGATCTGGAAACCATACTGTTTTGCATGCTGTGTATGAGTTTGTGAGCCCAGGTTTAACGATTAATCCCTAATTACTGCATATTCATAGCCTATCACAGCTTCCTGTCTCTTTTGAAAGACAGAAGACACCATGCTGACTTACCAGTGCTTACAGCCTGAAGCTACTTGTTTTCTTAATATACAAAAGCCAAATGATACCGCAGGACATTAAATTAGCACAATACTTTATAGACATTCTACCTTTATTCTTATAAAGTGTTAAAATATCCTTTTATAAATGCATTTCTTTAGAGTCTGGTAAGCAAAATGATTTTTGGATAAAACAGATTTTTCTCAGTAGATTTTCCAAATATGATATTGTACATGGGTAATTAGAAAAATCACAGTTCATCTGTGGATTCTGACTTTTGAAAAAATCCCCAGTACTTATACAATCCAAAGGCCTGCAGAGTTGTCAATTAGCCATGATTAGAGACACATTAGAGTATTGACGAACCGCGTTGCGGAACTGGAGCTGCGGGTGGATTCACTCTGGAGCATCCACGATGCTGAGAATGACATGAATAGCACATTTAGTGAGTTGGTCTTACCGCAGGTAAAGGGTACACAGCCAGATAGGGAATGGAAGACCAACAGCAAGAGCAGTACAAGGAAGGTAGTGCAGGGATCCCCTGCAGTCATCCCCCTGCAAAACAGATACACCCCTTTGAGTGCTGTTGAGGGGGATGACTCATCAGCGGGGAGCAGCAGCAGCCAAGTTCATGGCACCATGGCTGGCTCTGCTGCACAGGAGGGCAGGAAAAAGAGTGGGAGAGCGATAGTGATAGGGGATTCAATTGTAAGGGGAATAGATAGGCGTTTCTGCGGCCGCAACCGAGACTCCAGGATGGTATGTTGCCTCCCTGGTGCAAGGGTCAAGGATGTCTCGGAACGGGTGCAGGACATTCTGAAAAGGGAGGGTGAACAGCCAGTTGTCGTGGTGCATATAGGTACCAATGACATAGGCAAAAAACGGGATGAGGTCCTACGAGGCGAATTTTGGGAGCTAGGAGCTAAATTAAAAAGTAGGACCTCAAAAGTAGTAATCTCGGGATTGCTACCAGTGCCACGTGCTAGTCAGAGTAGGAATCGCAGGATAGCTCAGATGAATACGTGGCTTGAGGAGTAGTGCAGAAGGGAGGGATTCAAATTCCTGGGACATTGGAACCGGTTCTGGGGGAGGTGGGACCAGTACAAACCAGACGGTCTGCACCTGGGCAGGACCGGAACCAATATCTTAGGGGGAGTGTTTGCATGTGCTGTTGAGGAGGAGTTAAACTAATATGGCAGGGGGATGGGAACCTATGAAGGGAGACAGAGGGAAATAAAAAGGAGGCAGAAGCAAAATATAGAAAGGAGAATAGTAAAAGTGGAGGGCAGAGAAACCCAAGGCAAAAAACAAAAAGGGCTACATTACAGCAAAATTCTAAAGGGGCAAAGTGTGTTAAAAAAAACAAGCCTGAAGGCTCTGTGCCTCAATGCGAGAAGTATTCGGAATAAGGTGGATGAATTAACTGCGCAGATAGCAGTTTAACGGATACGATGTGATTGGCATCACGGAGACATGGCTCCAGGGGGACCAAGGCTGGGAACTCAACATCCAAGGGTATTCAGCATTTAGGAAGGATAGACAGAAAGGAAAAGGAGGCAGGGTGGCATTGCTGGTTAAAGAGGAAATCGATGCAATTGTAAGGAAGGACATTAGCTTGGATGATGTGGAATCAGATGTGGAGCTGCAGAATTCCAAAGGGCAGAAAACACTAGTGGATGTTGTGTATAGACCACCAAATAGTAGTAGTGAGGTTGGGGACACCATCAAACAAGAAATAAAGGATGTGTGCAATAAAGGTACAGCAGTAATCATGGGCGACTTTAATATACACATTGATTGGGCTAACCTAACTGATAGCAATGCGATGGAGGAGGATTTCCTGGAGTGTATTAGGGATGGTTTTCTAGACCAATATGTCGAGGAACCAACCAGGGAGCTGACCATCCTAGACTGGGTATTGTGCAATGAGAAGGGACTAATTAGCAATCTCGTTGTGCGAGGCCCCTTGGGGAAAAGTGACCATAATATGGTAGAATTCCTTATTAAGATGGAGAGTGACAAAGTTAATTCGGGAACTAGGGTCCTGAACTTAAGGAAAGGTAACTTCGATGGTATGAGGCGTGAATTGGCTAGAATAGACTGGCAAACGATACTAAAAGGGTTGACGGTGGATAAGCAATGGCAAACATTTAAAGATCACATGGATGAACTTCAGCAAATATACATCCCTGTCTGGAGTAAAAATAAAACTGGGAAGGTGGCTCAACGATGGTTTACAAAGGAAATTAAGGATAGTGTTAAAGCCAAGGAAGAGGCATATAAATTGGCTAGAAAAAGCAACAAACCTGAGGACTGGGAGAAATTTAGAATTCAACAGAAGAGGACTAAGGGTTTAATTAGGAGGGGGAAAATAGAGTACGAGAGGAAACTTGCAGGGAATATAAAAACTGACTGCAAAAGCTTGTATAAATATGTGAAGAGAAAAAGATTAGTAAAGACAAACGTAGGTCCCTTGCAATCGGATTCAGGTGAAATTATAATGGGTAACAAAGAAATGGCAGACCAATTGAACGAATACTTCGGTTCTGTCTTCACGAAGGAAGATACAAATAATCTTCTGAAGGTACTAGGGGACAGTGGGTCTAGTGAGAAGGAGGAACTGAAGGATATCCTTATTAGGTGGGAAATTGTGTTAGGGAAATTGATAGGATTGAAGGCCGATAAATCCCTGGGGCCTGAGAGTCTGCATCCCAGAGTGCTCAAGGAAGTGGCCCTAGAAATAGTGGATGCATTGGTGATCATTTTCCAATAGTCTAACGCCCCTAGATCAGTTCCCATGGACTGGAGGGTAGCTAATGTAACACCACTTTTTAAAAAAGGAGGGAGAGAGAAAACGGATAATTATAGACCGGTTTGCTTGACATCAGTAGTGGGGAAAATGTTGGAATCGATCATGAAGGACGAAAAAGCAGAGCATTTGGAAAGCGGTGACAGGATTGGATCAAGTCAGCATGGATTTATGAAAGGGAAATCATGCTTGACGAATCTTCTGGAATTTTTTGAGGATGTTACTAGCAGAGTGGACAAGGGAGAACCAGTGGATGTGGTATATTTGGACTTTCAGAAGGCTTTTGACAAGGTCCCGCACAAGAGATTGTTGTGCAAAATCAAAGCACATTGTATTGGGAGTAATATACTGATGTGGATAGGGAACTGGTTGGCAGACAGGAAGCAGAGAGTCGGGATAAATGGGTCCTTTTTAGAATGGCAGGCAGTGATTAGTGGAGTACCGCAGGGCTCAGTGCTGGGACCCCAGCTCTTTACAGTATACATTAACGATTTGGATGAAGGAATAGAGTGTAATATCTCCAAGTTTGCAGATGACAATAAACTGGGTGGCAGTGTGAGCTGGAGGAGGACGTTAAGAGGCTGCAGGGTGACTTGGACAAGTTAGGTGAGTGGGCCAATGCATGGCAGATGCAGTATAATGTGGATAAATGTGAGATTATCCATTTTGGGGGCAAAAACACGAAGGCAGAATATTATCTGAATGGCGGCAGACTAGGAAAAGGGGAGGTGCAACGAGACCTGGGTGTCATGGTTCATCAGTCATTGAAAATGGGCACGCAGGTACAGCAGGCGGTAAAGAAGGCAAATGGCATGTTGGCCTTCATAGCTAGGGGATTTGAATATAGAAGCAGGGAGGTCTTACTGCAGTTGTACAGGGCCTTAGTGAGGCCTCACCTGGAATATTGTGTTCAGTTTTGGTCTCCTAGTGTGAGGAAGGATGTTCTTGCTATTGAGGGAGTGCAGCGAAGGTTCACCAGACTGATTCCAGGGATGGCTGGGCTGTCATATGTGCAGAGACTGGATCAACTGGACCTTTATTCACTAGAGCTTAGAAGGATGAGAGGGGATCTCATAGAAACATATAAGATTCTAACGGGACTGGATAGGTTAGATGCGGAAGAATGTTCCCGATGTTGGGGAAGTCCAGAACCAGGGCACATAGTTTTAGGATAAGTGTTAGGCCATTTAGGACTGAGATGAGGAGAAACTTCTTCACTCAGAGAGTTGTTCACCTGTGGAATTCCCTGCCGCAGAGAGTTGTTGATGCCAGTTCACTGGATATATTCAAGAGGGAGTTAGATATGGCTCTTATGATTAAGGGGATCAAGGGGTATGGAGAGAAAGCAGGAAATGGGTTACTGAAGGAATGATCAGCCATGATCTTATTGAATGGCGGTGCAGGCTCGAAGGGCCGAATGGCCTACTCCTGCACCTATTTTTCTATGTTTCTATGTTTCTGATCGTGTCGAAAGTTAATGAGCAGGTGGTTGCATCACTTAAGTACCTGTTGATGCCTTGACCATGTACAACTCAATTTATGCCCCCGTACCAGGCCTAGTTTTCAGGTCAATCAACCCGGCTTAGTCCCATGGACAACTCGTCTCCTGATTTTCATTTTGAAATGGAAAGATTACTCCCATTTTAAGTCTAATTATGTGAAAACCATATGAAATAAAATACTGTAATTTCCCTATTTTATCACGAACAGGTTTATGCCATCGCTTCCCCCCAATGGAATCTTGACCTTTTTTGCAAAAGGGATGGACTATAAAAACAGGGAAGTCTTGTTACAGTTGTACAGGGTATTGGTGAGGCGACACCTGGAATACGTGGCCATGCAGTGTTCCAGGGATGCTGCTAGCCGGCTTGCTAGCTCTTAATGCAAAAACTGCGCATGTGTGGTATTTTAAATGACCTGGGCAGTACCAAAAATAATTACAGGGCACATTGGCTAGAGACCATTCAAAACAGGGCAAGTAGGCTTTCTTGTGATTTTTGTGTGATATTAAAGTTCCATATGTCCCCACAAAAATCAACCCCCCGCCCCAATGCCCAACCCTCCACTGCCAACCCCCAGGATCGCATCCTTCCCCTTTTAACATAACTTGAACAGACTCAGCTGTTCGGATGAGCATTTTTCCTACCCTGATTGGTGAGCCGCTCTAAATGTGTGGGCGGCTCACTGTGAATACCGTAATGAGATCTGACCCATCAAAATGGTTTGGACCACCAACTGCTGGTCATTGAGTGGGCAGCTGGCTCACTCTGCCTGATGAAAGGGCTCACATCAAAACGTATTTTTTCTACTTTCTCTCTATCCTCGTGTTTCTCTCTCTCTTTTTCTTCTTCCCTTTCTGGTGGGACGTGATGGGTGGCATGGTGTGGTGTGATGGGATAAAAAGCCACCAACAGCCATAGGCTGTATTTGGAGTGTATTGTTTGAATATATACCCCTCAGTGGCTCCCATCCCATCCCCTCCCCCAATCATTAATCCTTCATTCATGGCCCCTCAGTCCTAACGCGTTCCTTCCCCATTCACCCTCCCATAATTACCTGTTCTCCTTCCGACCACCTCCTCACTCCCATCATCACGCCTACATCTTTCTCTTTGAATTACTTGTATCCTCCAACGTTCTTGTTCCACAGTCACGCACTTCACCCTTAACCTTCCATCCACTCGCCCCCACTCCTGGGGTGAGTGACAAGAGGCCACTCATTCTCCCTCCTTCACTTTTCCTCCTACTCTCCTTTCCTATTTGTTTCTCGTTCTGCCATATTGAATGATTTTTCTTATATTTTGCATTTTACAGACAAGACATTTGTTGTGTTGCACCATCTGCTATTGCAACTCTTGGTTACCATGGGTACAATAACTAATGACATTGAGTTTTGTGGCAATCTCCTTAAAATACTGCACGTGCAAGTATAAAATGGCCTGGATTTTGTGGCCAGCAGCGAAGTGGCTGACCATGAAGAAAGCTGCCCACAAACTTTTAGTAGTCTCTGTAGTGTGGATTGCACCTTTCCCTTTGTTAATTTCAGCCTGGCACCATCTATTCTGGAGCTAAGCAGCCAATCACATTGATGAATTCTCACAGACAGCAAACCAGGAAGTAATAAGCAGGTTTTATCATTCACTTTTTAGAATTTACAGAAAGCAAAATACAGATTAGAACATACACATGGGATTATAGTAGAAACTGAAATATCATGAACAAACTTTAAAAAATAAAATTAAAATATTTTTTTATTTTAAAAATCTATGGAATGGAGAAATTTGATCTACCACAAATATCAAATTAGTTTTTCAGGGCCAGAGAGTTTGTTCAATAGTAATTAAGACTCAGTACGCCATTCAAAACTCAATGACACCTCATTCAACAAGGCTTAACTTTTTCAAGGGATTTTACAGCAAGAATAGGGAGTAAAAAGTGGAAGTTCACATAAAGTCAGCGATTTCTAATTGATTCTATCTGCGAGGACTGCAACAGCACACCCTGTGGAGGACCAGGGTATCACTGACAGCAGCTTTAGGATTTCCACATTTAAATGCGCATGTGTGTACTCCAGAAGTTGCTGTCAGTTTCACAAAGTAATGGTGCCGACGCTGACAGTTTCGCTGTCACTACAACCTCAAATTTGGGGCCAATAGCAATTAAGGAAACAGCTGTAAGCAATACGATAACACTAGAATGACCTTAATGATTAGATTTTTTTGTGGAATATAAGAACTCAGGACTAACTAACATCATATTGTAACTGAAGGAAATAATCAATGAAAACTAGCATTAGGATTTCCCAAGTTGCATTAAACACATCACAACAGACATTTAATTATACAATCCTACCACTGGCAAAATATCGTACATATTATTAGAATTTATTTTTTAAAGTTATCTTGTCCCTGCCACTATGTACATAACCTTAGGCCATGAGTATTCTCTGTTGAGAGGTCAGCACATGACCTACTGCAGGCTTTTGGCAAAATAATTTTTGAGCTTGCATTAAGAAGTGTGAAAAAAATTACCCAGGTTAATGGGTGTAAATTTTTCTTCATCTCCTGGAAGGTAGGGACCAAAGTGTTCCTTTGACAGAACATAATAGCTTGAAAATTCATCATAAGAACATAAGAACATAAAAAATAGGAACAGGAGTAGGCCATACGCCCCCTCGAGCCTGCTCCGCCATTCAATAAGATCATGGCAGATCTGATCATGGACTCAGCTCCACTTCCCCACCGCTCCCCATAACCCCAAATCCCCTTATCGTTTAAGAAACTGACTATTTCTGTCTTAAATGTATTTAATGTCCCAGCTTCCACAGCTCTCTGAGGCAGCGAATTCCACAGATTCACAACCCTCTGAGAGAAGAAATTTCTCCTCATCTCAGTTCTAAATGGGCAGCCCCTTATTCTAAGATCATGCCCTCTAGTTCTAGTCTCCCCCATCAGTGGAAACATCCTCTCTGCATCTGCCTTGTCAAGCCCCTCATAATCTTATACGTTTCGATAAGATCACCTCTCATTCTTCTGAATTCCAATGAGTAGAGGCCCAACCTACTCAACCTTTCCTCATACGTCAACCCACTCATCCCTGGGATCAACCTAGTGAACCTTCTCTGAACTGCCTCCAAAACAAGTATATCCTTTCGTAAATATGGAAACCAAAACTGCAGGTGGGGTCTTGCTTTGCGCCTCAGCACCGGGGGTTTCGATCGCTGGAGGGATGAAATCTTCCCAGCTCCAATGCATCTTCTCCATCCACCTTCATCCGAGTAGTGTTGGTCCATCACCTGCAACAATCCACAATGGTAACTTGTGCACCGCGCCATCATGGAGTACCTTAACATTCGCAGTTCATTGGTGTAGGTGAGCAACTTTGCTTGAACTGGGACCAAGTTGGGTCGTTCAGTTTGATTGTCTCATAGCCTCTCAAAGGCTTCTTGATTCATCACTGATTGGCTCGTCCCCGTGTCCACTTCCATGAAGACTGGAACGCCATTTATCTCGACTTCCATTCTCAACAGGGAATATTCTGTGGTGCAGGTAAACATTCCGTACACCTCATCATGGGCTGAGCTGCCTCTCTGACCGCCTCTTCATAATCCACGCTGGATTCAAGGCCCTCTGCAGACTCTTCATCAACATGGTGAGTCCTATTTCTTTTACACATTCACTGGAGGTGGCCCTTTGTGCTGCACCCTTTGCACACATAGTCCTTAAAACGGCACTGGTGAGCCCGGTGATTTCCTCTGCAACGCCAGCATGGTGCTAACCGATTAGCCCCCCTCAGCAGACTCAGAGTTAAGGGACTCGGGGGCCTGTTCTCTCTCCCCTGAGGAGATTCACATTCTACAGTCCAGCCTCTAAAATGCACCAGTCTGTGTACAGTACTTGCTGGGTTAGAGTCCTGAGGATGAGTCATCTGCCTAGAGCTGCAGATCGAGGTCATGAATGCCTGGCTCATGGTGATGGCCTTCAGCAGTGTGACTGTGGTATCCACAGATAGTAGCCTGTGAAGAAGGCCCTTGTGGCCAATTCTGATGAAAAAGCTATCCCGCAGCGCTTCGGTGAAGTGTTCGCCAAAGTCACACAGTGCCGCCAGCCTCCTGAGGCCTGCAGCATATTTCGCGATTTCCTGGCCTTCGGGCCGTCGGTGGGTGTAAAACAGGTGTCTGCTGTGAGGCTGCTCTCTTTGGGCTTGAGTTGTTCTTGGATCAGCGTTACAAACTCCTCGTACGGTTTGGTCATTGTCTTCGCTGGTGCCAGCAAATCATTGACGAGGCCATAGACAGTGGGCCCACAACTGGTGGGCAGGATAGCTCTGTGCTTATCAGCCAGCGTGGCCAGATCATCGTCTGCCAGGGCGTTTTCTGTGAAGAAATGTTCGAGCCTCTACACACAGGTATCCCAATCATCCCCATCGGCGAACTGCTGCAACGTACCAAAGTTAGCCATTTTCGCGTGAAAATCCGTAATCTCGTTGCCAATTGTTATGTCTTTAGATTCTCTGATAATGACTCCACGAGGCAATGTATTGCACTTGAACTGTAGTGACCTTAGTCTGTTTAATATAACTCCAGAGTGAGGATACACATGGTGGACTCCCTGTTATACCTGGGGACCTGTGGTGTACAGGTGACCCCTGGGCCTCCACCAGTTGTGCCCTCTGGTGGTGCCAGCATAGTGTATACAGTGTGAACCTCTGGTAAACAAGGCTCCATCTTCTGCAACTACACAGTGACTACACAGAGAGTATATCTATAGTGTACATATATAACAGAGGTAATCATGCATTATGAGGAACCAGACATATTACGGATTATTGAGACATGGTTACAGAAAAACCAGGACTGAGAATTAAACTTTGCAGGGTATAACATATTTAGAAAAGAGAGAAAGGGAAAAAGGGGTGATGGAATAGCTATACTTATTGGGGATAACATAATGGCAGTAGAAAAAAGTGATGCCGATTTCAGCAAGACAAAAATAGAATCCATATGGATAGAGATAAAAGATTATAAAGGATAAATCACACTAATAGGTGTGGTTTACAGACCACCTAATAGTGGAATGGAGGTGGAGGAAGAAACATGCAGACAAATTAGGGAAATTAGTAAAAAAAAACATAGAATAATAATCATGGGGGATTTCAACTACCCTGATATTAATTGGACAGAAGAGGTAGGTAAAGGGGATAAGGGAATGAGATTCCTACAATGTGTACAGAACTCCTTTCTAACCCAATATATAAAAAGCCCAACAAGGGAGGATTAACTATTGGATCTGGTAATGGGGAATGAACCAGAGCAGATAAGAGAAGTAAAAGTAAGGGAACATTTAGGCAATAGAGACCATAATATGATATGCTTTAAGATGATAATTAAGAAGAACATAAATATGATGAAATCCAGGTTAGTAGATTGGAGAAAAGCTGATTTTGAAGGGCTGAGAATAGAACTTGGGAAAATAAAATGGGCAACAATATTGGCAAACAATGATGTAGAACAGTAATGGGAAACATTTAAAACGATGTTCAACAGAGTACAGGAACAATATATTCCGTGAAAAGGAAAGAACAAACTAAACACTAATGAGATTCCATGGATGAATAAAACCATAAAAAATTGAGGGTAAAGAAAGAGGCACACATTAAGTACATAGACAGCAGGGGAGTGCATGACAAGGGAGAATACAAAGAGATTAGGAGAGAAGTCAAAAAAACAATTAGGATGGCAAAGAAGACCTATCAAATTAAAGTATCAAGGAACATAAAACAAAATAGTAAAATATTTTCCAGGCACATCAATAAAAAAAGGAAGGGTTGGAATGGGAATAGGGCTATTAAGGATAATACCATAGGTAACGATAGAGAGATGACAGAAATATTAAATAATAATTTTGCTTCAGAATTTACCAGGGAGATAGAACAGGTGGACATGACATTTGATGATGCGATTAGTAATGAGATGTGCATTTTAAATAAAAAGAGGGAATATATTGAATAAACTAATGAAACTTGAAGAGGATAAAACCCTGGTCTGGATGGATTGCATCCATCCACTTAAAAAGAATCTAGGGATGAGATAGTAGAGACATTACTACACATATTTAATAATTCATTAGAAAAAGGTGTAGTGCCAGAGGACTGGCGGATAGCTATGTAATACCTGTATTTAAGAAGGGGGATAGAACATCTCCAAGGAATTATAGACCAGTCGGCTTAACATCGATGGTAGGAAAAATAATGGAATCCTATTAAATGAGAAAATAGAAGAACATCTAGAAACCAAAAACATAGCAATGAATAGTCAACATGGATTTCAAAAGGAAAAGTCTTGCTTGACCAACCTCATTTAATTTTTTTGAAGAGGTAACAGAGAGAGTAGACAATAGTAATGTAGTAGATGTAATTTATCTAGATGTTCAAAAGGTCTTCGATAAGGTACCCCATAATAGACTGATGAACAAGGTCAGAGAATGCGGAGTTAAGGGACAAGCAGAATGGATAGCTAGCTGGCTTCAAGACAGAAATCAGAGAGTAGGGGTAAAAGGTTCACAATGGCAGAAGGTGGGTAGTGGTGTTCTCCAAGGATCAGTGCTGGGACCACTGTTGTTCACAATTTATATTAACGATTTAGACTTTGGAATCAAAAACACAATTTCTAAGTTTGCAGATGACACCAAATTGGGGAGGGATGGTTGATACTGAGGAGGACTGCAACAAATTACATGGGAGACATTAATAATCTTGCAGAATGGACATATTGGCAAATGAAGTTCAACACATAAATATGAGGTATTACATTTTGTTGGAAGAATAAGGTGGTCACTTATTATTTGGAGGGTGCGAGTCTAGGTGGGATAGAAGAACAAAGGCATCTTGGAGTACAAATACACAAATCACTGAAAGTTGCGACACAGGTTAGCAAGGCCATAAAAAAGGAAACCAAGCACTCAGGTTTATTTCTAGAGGGATAGAATGAATAGAAGGGAAGTTATGCTAAACCTGTATAGAACCTTGTTTAGACCACACTTGGAGTACTTAAGGAAGTGGCCCTAGAAATAGTGGATGCATTGGTGATCATTTTCTATCGACTGTGGATCAATTCCTATGGACTGGAGGGTAACTAATGTAACACCACTTTTTAAAAAAGGAGGGAGAGAGAAAGCGGCTAATTGTAGACAGGTTAGCCTGACATCAGTAGTGGGGAAATTGTTGGAATCAATTATTAAAGATGAAATGGCAGCGCATTTGGAAAGCAGTGACAGGATCGGTCCAAGACAGCATGGATTTATGAAAGGGAAATCATGCTTGACAAATGTTCCAGAATTTTTTGAGGATGTAACTAGTAGAGTGGACAAGGGAGAACCGGTGGATGTGGTGTATTTGGACTTTCAAAAGGCTTTTGACAAGGTCCCACACAAGAGTTTGGTGTGCAAAATTAAAGCACATGGTATTGGGGGTAATGTACTGATGTGGATAAAGAACTGGTTGGCAGACAGGAAGCAGAGAGTCTGGATAAACTGGTCCTTTTCAGAATGGCAGGCAGTGACTAGTGGGATGCCGCAGGGCTCAGTGCTGGGACCCCAGCTCTTTACAATATACATCAATGATTTAGATGAAGGAATTGAGTGTAATATCTCCAAGTTTGCAGATGATACTAAACTGGGTGGCGGTGTGAGCTGTGAGGAGGATGCTAAGAGGCTGCAGGGTTAGGTGAGTGGGCAAATGCATGGCAGATGCAGTATAATGTGGATAAATGTGAGGTTATCCACTTTAGTGGCAAAAACACGAATGCAGAATATTATCTGCATGGCAGCAGATTAGTAAAAGGGGAGGTGCAACGGGACCTGGGTGTCATGGTACATCAGTCATTGAAAGTTGGCATACAGGTACATCAGGCTGTGAAGAAGGCAAATGGTATGTTGGCCTTCATAGCTAGGGAGTATAGGAGCAGGGAGGTCTTTGTACAGGGCCTTGGTGAGGCCTCACCTGGAATATTGTGCTCAGTTTTGGTCTCCTAACCTGAGGAAGGACGTTCTTGCTATTGAGGGAGTGCAACAAAAGTTCACCAGACTGATTCCCGGGATGGCAGGACTGACATATGAGGAGAAACTGGATCGTCTGGGCCTGTATTCACTGGAGTTTAAAAGGATGAGAGGGGATCTCATAGAAACATATAAAATTCTGACGGGACTGGACAGGTTAGATGCAGGAAGAATGTTCCCGATGCTGGGCAAGTCCAGAACCAGGGGCCACAGTCTTAGGATAAGGGGTAAACCATTTAGGACTGAGATGAGGAGAAACTTCTTCACTCAGAGAGTTGTTAACCTGTGGAATTCTCTACCGCAGAGAGTTGCTGATGCCAGTTCATTGGATATATTCAAGAGGGAGTTAGATATGGCCCTTACGGCTAAAGGGATCAAGGGGTATGGAGAGAAGGCAGGAAAGGGGTACTGTGAATGATCAACCATGATCTTATTGAATGGTGGTGCAGGCTCAAAGGGCCGAATGGCCTACTCCTGCACCTATTTTCTATGTTTCTATGTTTCTTCCGACCTCATATCCGCCGCATAACTAAAACCGCCTATTTCCATAACATCTCCATAACATTGGCCGTCTCTGCCTCACTTCATCTGCTGCTGAAATCCTCATCCATGGCTTTGTAACCTCGAGACATCACTACTCCAACGCACTCTTGGCTAGCCTCCCATATTCTACCCATATTCTACGTAAACTTGAAGTCATCCTAAACTTGGCAACCTGTGTCCTAACTCGCGCCACTTCCCACTCACCCTTGTGCTCGTTGACCTACATTGGCTCCCGGTTAAGCAATGCTTCGATTTCAAAATTCTCATCCTTGTTTACAAATCCCTCCATGGCCTTGCCCCTCCCTATCTCTGTAAACTCCTTCAGCCTCACAACACCCCAAGATATCTGCACTCCTCAAATTCTGCCCTCTTGAACATCCCTGATTACCATCGCTCAACCATTGGTGGCCGTGCCTTCAGCTGTTGAGGCCCCAAGCTCTGGAACTCCCTCCCTCAACTTCTCCACCTCTCTACCTCTCTTTCCTCCTTTAAGATGCTCCTTAAAACCTACCTCTTTGACCAAGCTTTTGGTGATCTGCCCCAATTTGTTCTTATTTGGCTCGGTGTCAAATTTCTGTCTTGCAACACTTGGGACGTTAAAGGTGCTATATAAATACAAAGTTATTATTGTATTTGTTGTTAAATTACTAAATTGGAATTGTAGTTAATTTCAGCAGATTTTTTCTTGATGTGTACACCTAGGTTTCCTAATCCCCCTCGCTTCCCATATATGACTCCAAAGGGCTCTATGTAATATCTCAGCCAAGAACTGATTAAAGCCAAACCCAAATGAGTTGAGCAAATCCAACTGACAGCTACTGCTAGCCCCAGGGCTTCAATGCAGGTTCTTTGGCTGGGAATCGAATCCTTAGTTGATTGAGTTACTGAGCCATGTAAGAATTGTTTGTTCATTAATCATTTTTCCAATTCTTTTGAAATAAGTTTGGAAGTATTGTTGATAGCATCTTGATTGTTTGTGATAACAATCAAAATCTACTTACAAGAGCAACAATTGTCATAATTATGCCAAATGATTTGATTTTCAGAATAAGGTCTGCAGCACAAATTGGAATGACTGATTACTATGTGAAAACTCTCCCGGAACCTAGCCTTCGGTCTGCAATCTGTCCTGCAGTTTCAATTATTTTTCTTTCTTTTTCCTGTGAAACCCCAAATGCTATCTAAGAGAATCAAAAAAAAAATTGCCAGAGGGAAACTGAAAAAGAAAGGGCCCGAAATTGGTGGCCTTAGCGCCCACAGCCGCCAGCTATTGCCGATTGCCGCCGAGTTTTTTCAGCGGACTCTCCTCGGTGACAGATTCCTCTTGGTCTGCTGCCGGTGGGAGGGGAGTGCCGCTGGGAACCGCCCGCTGACAGCCGCTGGCGGCCAAGTCGTGTAAGTGACCTCTCGCCCGCCGAGCTGCCATATTGGTGCGGGTGGGAGTCGGTGGCAGCAGGAGGAAAGACCACTGCCTGGAGGCAGGTCTAACCCCGACGGTAAGTAAGAAGACCTGCAAATAAAGGTTAGTGAACATGTTTTAATTTTTTCTTTTTTCAGCGTTTTACCTGTATGGGGTCCCCTGAAGGTGTTCCGGTGTTTATTTTTTGTGAAGATTTTTACTTTTCAGTGTTCCCCCGCCCTCCCTGGACCTGACTCAATCCTTGCCAGGCACTTTGCCGAGGTTCGCATTTGCCGCCGAGATTGAGAGCTCCCGCCCGCTGACTCCCAGATTGATGGCATGAGCCATTAATTGGCTGCCACATGGTACTGCCACCTCTTTTAGAGGGATCTTCCTGGCAAAGTACCGCTCGGTCTCTCGGCGGCCATCGGCAGTCCTTTGGGCGGCACTTGGGCAGGCCTTGGCTTTGACCAAGTTCGGGCCCAAAGACTTGGATTTATGTAGCGCCTTTCACGACCACCAGATTTCTCAAAGTGCTTTACAGCCAATGAAGTACTTTTGGAATGTCGTCACTGTTGTAATGTGGGAAACGCGGCAGCCAATTTGCACACAGGCAAGCTCCCAGAAGCAACAATGTGATAATGACCAAATTATGTGTTATTTTGTTCTGTTGATTGAGGGATAAATATTGGCCAGGACACCAGAGATAACTCCCCTGATCTTTTACGTCCACTTGAGAGTGCAGACGGGCCCTCGATTTAACATCTCATCTGAAAGACGGCACCTATGACAGCGCAGAACTCCCTCAGCACTGCACTGGAGTGTCAGCCTAGATTTTTTTTGTGCTCAAGTCCCTGGAGCGGGACTTGAACCCATAACCTTCTGACTCAGAATTGAGAGTGCTGAGTCACAGCTGAGTCACAGCTGAAGGAAATAAATGATCCACCCATATACTAGCCCTTGGGAAGTGATATCCCACTTAAAACTAAAACTAATAACCGTCATTAGGTGTGACTGTCAGGTTCTACTCTGTCATCAAGAATAAAACCTGTTCCTATAGCAGTGTGAATCAAATAACCTTACTGTTGCTGTACTGGTCTGCTGTTCAAAATTTATACTCTGACTCTCATAGCGCCACAATCTTCTGTCCCCATGATTGTACTGTAAGACAGCCTCTTGAAGTTTATTTTTCCCTGAAAAAAATATCAATCTGTTCCAATTCTATTTCACATCAATGGAAAAATAAATAATTTGTCAAAGTCGATCCATTCTTCCGAACTAAAAATGTTCTGGCATGAAATGAATCTTCTTCAGGTATGAAATATATATATGTATAAATCCTGGATGGCTGTGAGTGAATTATAATGCAGTAATATAATTGAATGCTTCATAAGCCTGAGCGGTTGTGTTCCTTGTCTGAGTCCTGAGATAGATTATTATCTTTATCCTTCAAACGTCCTTCAATTAAGCAATAAAAAGGTTGTTTCTTACAACTCCCCAAAGAGATAGTCTTTTCCTATTTCTCACAAGTCCAATGCATCTTTTACCTCTAATCCTTCATCTATTGACATTTTGAAATGCACTGCGGGTAGATTTTCAACTTGTCACCCAGGCATAAAACTGGCGTTGCAGAACAGCCGCCCATTATAGAAACTGCCGGATTTTTATTTCTATTGATTTCAATGTAACCATTGCTCCTCCGAACCTCTTTCTCTTCTTCCCGACAAGCTCCATATCATCATCTTGCATGCCTTCCATGCATCTCCAGTGTGTTAAAATCAAGATTCATCACCCTGTCCATTACTCTCTCGCTTTTTTTGCAGACTCTCAGAACTGTGGAACAACTTCAGTCTTTCTTTCACGCTTGTAAAACCCAAGCCTTGCCACTTCTGAAGATTGCTTCTTGATTCGCCTCATCTTCCTTTTCTGCTTTAATTGACGTTCGGAACTGTGGGCCTTGGCCTTAACAAGGTTTGTCAATTTGTTTAAAAGGGGCCACTGTGACACGGATGAGTTATTTCACCAGATTGTGTCTGAGTTGCGGAGAAAAGTTGTTGAGTAGTGGCATTCCTTGTTTGCTGGAAAATAGAATCAAATCATGACCTAATTAATGTTTTTGCCCGATTACCATTAAAGATCATGAAGTATCCATACAGAACTTTCCCTCAGAATATTGAACTGGTAGGATAGGGTCCAAAATAGGGTTGATTGTACATGGTGAATGGATGGGCCAAATGAACTTTTCATTTTATACTGTCATGTCAGCTGTGACTCAGTGGGTAGCACTCACTCCTCTGAGTCAGAAGATTGTGGGTTCAAGTCCTATTCCAGAGACTTGAGCATGAAAATCTAGTCTGACACTCCAGTGCAGTACTGAGGGAGGGCTGCACTGTCGGAGGCGCCGTCTTTCAGATGAGGCATTAAACCAGGTCCTGCTCTTTCAGGTGGACATAAAAGATCCCATGGCACTATTTCGAAGAAGAGCAGGGGAGTTATCCCCAGTCTCTTGGCCAATATTTATCACTCAATCAACATGACTAAAATGGATTATCTGGTCATTATCACATTGCTGATTGTGGGAGTTTGCTGTGTGCAAATTGGCTGGCGCGTTTCTTACATTACAAAATTGACTACACTTCAAATATAGCGCTTTGGGTGTCCTGAGGTCAGGAAAGACACTATATAAATGCAAGTCTTTCTTTGCTTTCATTATATCCACTAAGTATGCTACAAAAATGTAATTTGATACATTTCAGCTTGTCTTAAAAAAAATAATTAAAAATAGAAGAATTAATTAGTTCCCATTCAGCCACCATTAGATAATTGAATTTTGTTTACTTTCAAATTACCCTTGGGTAACAGCTAATGTGATTTTGAAATCAAGACTATGTTTCCTAATGAATTGTTAATGGTTGAATATTGCATGATCATTTCACTTCAGAAACAGTCAGTCTGTGTTACTGACTATTATCTTAAAACAAACTTCTGTTTGTTCACTTGAGTAGTAACGAATTCAGTCTTCTGGTTATAATCATTTTATTTTTTAACTTCAGCATAAAAAGCAATTTACAAGCAGAGTATAGTCACAGATGGAGCACGTGTGCCTAGGCTTGAGTATCTCTGTGCTCTCAAACAATGGAAAAGGTTTACATTTATACACTATTTTCTCATCAAACTGGATTACCTAATATGGCATTACCTAATATGGTAGTCTCTGACGACAGCATAGTCCAGAAACACAAGTCTAGATTAACAACACATACAAAACATTGTGGTCTTGCTGTGTAAGCATAAACCACTAGTTTCTAGACTTTTCTTATCCTAACATAATATTTCTAATCTAGAAGAACATTCTATTATGAATATTACATAGAAACATAGAAACATAGAAAATAGGTGCAGGAGTAGGCCATTCGGCCCTTCTAGCCTGCACCGCCATTCAATGAGTTCATGGCTGAACATTCAACTTCAGTACCCCATTCCTGCTTTCTCGCCATACCCCTTGATCCCCCTAGCAGTAAGGACCTCATCTAACTCCTAATATTGAAGGCTGGTTGGTCGCAAAACACCAGCTGTCACTAGGTGAAATGATTTCCTGGTTTCTTAATTGCCTATTCTATTTGCTTATTATTTTGCAGTGTATGCGAGGTTCTTGTTCTGTTCTGTCGATTATGGATTTCAAACTGAGGGTTGTCTGAATCGTCTCATTCTCCAAAACCTCCTTACTTGGAGGTGGGTCACATTATGATGGTGTGCCGGCACCAATGTTTTATCACCAATTTGGGTTTTCCCAGCTGGAAACACACTGTATAAGCCATCTTGTTAATCCAACAGTCATAAAAGCAGCTGTGGTGGTCCTACAGCATCGTTCCTCGCCTTTGTAGGCTATATTAGTCTGTCCTTCTTCCTAGAGTCTTTGACTCATCTTACAATTGGATGATTCCTCATCAATTATAAACCTGCAGGCTGGAGTGGTATATTTTCGTACCACATCACACCTACAATCTCAAGTGGTCCCGTTTAGGGTGCAGCACTCTATGTGCGGTGCTATCCAAGTTCTGACATTCTTTGTCAGATAGCTTGTGTATTCTTCATATTGTTTATGTATCAGGTCTATTCCAAAGTCTTTACTCACTTCAATAGACTCTACTATTTAGAACACTTCCCAAGGTTGACTCTCATTCTTTGCTGACGTACAATGCCAGTACCAGCGATATGATCTCCTCATCCCTGCCCTCATTTCGGAAGGTCAAAAATGCCATTCCCATCTGGCGCACCATATTTTAGTCTACGTCATGGTGCCTTTGAACCATTTTCCCTTCCTGAATAAACAAAGGGATTTGATTCGCCTCTATGTTGTCCAATCCCTTCTGTACCACATTCATCACAAATGTCACATAGAGGCGACACATGAAACCTCTAGTAAGGTGCTGATTCTGATTAGCCTCATTGTTTGCTAATGATCTTTTTAATGACCTCTTCATTACCTCATTGGCTTCCCACATACTTTCTATACCTATTCTGTTTACTGCTGCTAACCTTGCTGTGACTCCTATTCCTAGCTATCTTGTCAGCTCTCGCTTTCTTTGTGATTTGAACTGATTCTCCTTTTGTTCCCCATCTTCGTCAGCTCTTGGTTCATGTTTTCTATTCTTTACTAAGTTATCCTTTACTAATTTTCCAACCATTTTGTCTAACTCCCTTCCCATAACCTAATTGATAGATTCAAGCTCATGTTTAAAATTTTCGATTTCAATTAACAATTTCAAAATACACATCGTTATATAATACAATTCCAGATTCAATTATATCTAGTCTGTTAACATTTGGGTTCTTTTGCTGGATCGGACAGGTAGTGTTCTTTTTGTGAGGTGCGATTTCTTTTTTTAGTCCCACATATGTTTTAGTGTTATGATGATCACCATCAGCATTTGTACTTGGCAAAGCAATAGTTAACATTACATAAGACATTTCTTACTTTAAAATAACTGGCTGTCATTACTTTTTAAGTTTGTATTGAAGTCTTTTACAATATTCTTGAATCACTTTTTGTCATAGTGTGATAGTAACTCTTTAACTGAACCCTATTAATTCCGTGACAAATTTAGTGTTTGGGGTCAAGGTGTGGCCCATCCCATCTGGTTTAGGGGAGTCTTCCTGGTCTCCCACATATGGGACTCCCAATCTTCTGAAGGAACTCACTTTAGGGTTCTTTCTCTATTATCACCAAAATTATGCTTTTTGATAGGCTATACCTCAGTTTATCACTGATTCCAAACATAACCATTTTGAGGTCCTCTGCTTCCTAATGAAGGTCGCCTCTCACTTGGATCCATGTTTTGTTATGCAACCTGTAAGGTATGGCCTCCTTGTCTCCCACCTTCAACTTGTAGCTGATTTGTATACAACCATGGCCACCTTATTCAGCCGTGGTCCCCCTGATTTTTGTATTTTTTAGCCTCCCTACAAACTTTCTTTGTTCAGTACTTAGTGGAGGCCTTGAAACTGATGACCAGTCTAGCTGTAAGGAAATCCTAATTTGATCAGCATTGTCTTTACTTTTCATTTTAATGCCTCTGACATGGTAGCAGTGTGTTCAACTCTATCCTGATTATTTCAAAGTCAGTTTCTCGAAAGAGAATGTGTCATGGCTAGTATCAGCAATGGTGACCATGGAACTACTGGATTGTCGTAAATAAACCCATCTGGTTCACTAATGTTCTTCAGGGAAGGAAATCTACAGCCCTTACCCAGTCTGGCCTCTATCGATGACACCAGACCCACAGTAACTCTTCTTGACAACTGAGTGGCTGGCTAGGTCATTTCTGAGGGCACTTAAGAGTCAGCCACATCCTATGAATGAATTGAACAAAATTAAAAAGTTATCTCACTCTCCTGAGCCACATTAGCCATTTGTGCTGTTATCGATTGTGCTGTTATCAATAACTGAGCATGTCTGAGACTCATTCATTCACCCAAACACCAGTATCCCAATATCATGCCACACATGACAACTGATCCAAGCCATTCTCGGGCTTTCAGGTGATTTGAGCAAAAGATCGTGAGGTGTCTGGAAATCTTTGCTCATCTCCTTCTGCATGGTCCTGATGTTTTGGGTAGTGGGCAGGTTATCAAATCCAGTTTCCATATTGTTCAGTATAGGCAATGACACAAACATCTCCAAGAGATAGCTTATCAATTTACTACACTTCTCTGATTTTCACAAGAATTTACATTAATACCAGATTGCACCCAGGTGATCTATGCCAATCCACCTAAGAACAATGATTTAAGAAGAATTCCCATTTTAGTGCTGTAGTTTTCCTGTTTTCATCTTATAACCTTACTCACGTCCTCTCATTCAATTTTATACAGTATTCGCCATTTCATTCATGAGCCCCGGAGGAACTTTATTGTCTAATACAATATTATCATAATATCTTTAAAACATAGATCAAACGTTTCCACTTGGTGCAAGTTGTAACCCATTTTCTTTGTTTAATTTTATTTAACCGAACCTCTTGGACCTTTTAATTCCCAAAATATGCCAGAGAGGGATGTTAGTTACCTTTAACACAACAGTCTCCCCATAAAAACTTATTTCTTAATATATAGTTTGGACAGAACCACATAGACCGGACCTTTTCAAAAATAAAACTTGATTATCCCCTTAAATTTCAGCTAAATTTCCCTTCTCAAGTGCTTCAACAGCAACTCTTATCAATTTATCTAATCAATTTTAATTTCACAAACAAATTGTGCCCAGACTTTGTGATTTTACAAAGAAGACAAAAGTAGCAATTACGTTTGGATGCGAGTCATTTGCCTTCCCCTTCGAGCAATGTGTCTTGGAAAGTAATAATCGATCCCAATAAGTTAATTTAATTCTTACGCCCAATTTTGTCACCACGCTGCGACATTCGATGTTTGCAGATAAATTCTTAAAACTGTTGGATCTCTTGCTATGCCATCAACTTCTATACGGTCCGGGAAACTGTGGTCCACTGTGTTATGTATGCAACACCTTGTAACCAGCTTTCTACTTCCACCAGAGGCCACATCTTTTGGAGTCCCAAGGGATCCCAGCATCCCTTGGGAGCACTGCATATAAGCAGGCCTCCCATGCTGTGCCAGCACTCTGGAGTCAGAATAGAGAGACTAAGGTCACACTTACTCAAGCCTACAGTACTCAGTCACATTGCTTTATTTGAGACATAACACCCTTTTTATAGGAAAAAGAAAGACAGAATCCACTGTGGATCTGCTTAAGAGCCTAAGGGGTTAATTTGACAATCCATAATTTCCTTCTGTCATCGTGGGAAAATATCAAATTCAGAAACTTAAATCTAATAATGCCCCAAATAGATTTACATCCAAAAATACAAAAGTGTTTCGTTGCTGAATTAAGAAACCAGCTGTCAGCGGAAAGGGTTCACTTCTTTCGAGGTTTATAAGAAGGAAGAACAAAACATTGTCTGATGTCATAAGAACATAAGAACATAAGAACATAAGAACATAAGAACATAAGAACATTAGAACATTAGAACATTAGAACTAGGAGCAGGAGTAGGCCAATACGGCCCCTCGAGCCTGCTCCGCCATTTAATACGATCATGGCGGATCCGATCATGGACTCAGGTCCACTTCCCTGCCCGCTCCCCATAACCCCTTATTCCCTTATTGGTTAAGTCATTACGTCATTTCACATAAATTTAATAAAAATTTCCCGACCGCCATCTTTTTAATTTTTTCTAGCAAAAATTGTTAACTTTAAACATTCTGTGAACCAATTCTTTTCCAACTATAGGGATTTTTCCCTTTTTTTCTCAATGTGAAAGTCTCATGTCCGGAACTAGAGAACCTCACACAATTTAAAATAACCAGAATTTCACTGTGGCCACAATGAAAGTCGGGTTTTCACCATTTAATAGGTTAGCTAAACTTCAATAATTCCAATTTAATTCAGACCAACATTTTATTGACTAAATACAATACAGAACAGATAAAATAAAACAAAATTGTACGTGCTTAGCGTAAATTATACCTTTCCTTTTCTTTCTTTACGTGTCTTTCCAAATGCCTGTAAAAATAATGAACCAAAAAATTTGTTTTTTCAGTGAAACAAAAGTATTAGCACTCTTACACAAAAGGGAAAAGAGGGCGGAGACACAGTGGCACCAAAATCCTTCACACAAGCTTTTCACAGAGGCAGTACACTGTAAGCTTGTAGATTTTAACAGTAAAAAAGGACAGATTATTTCCCTTTCTCCTTCTTTATGCCTTCATAGACTACCTGATCCTTTTATCCGCAAACCAATTTTCAATTTCTGATGTTCGCTACTTAACCTCATTTGGAAAAGCAGTCATTTATAACCAAGATGTACTGGTTACCCTTCTGATTTTTCTGACACTGGTCAAAGTGATCAATCTGCAAATTTCTCTCTATCTACCCTATCAGTTCCTCATATTGGCCCTGAAATCCCGGTTTCTTCTTCTCGCGGGCATTCGACTAAACATAGGAGAAAAGATGCGCACTTACCTTTTGGTCGAACACTTGCAAGAGATCCCGGATTCGAGACCTCCTCTTTTTGCGCAACGGAGCGCGTTCACGTTGGGACGTCCGTAGGAATCGCGTGGGCATGGACACCCAATGCAAAACTCCTATTACTACGAATGAGAAACACCCCCAAACATCCAAACACTACATAAAACATGAACAAAAAACACCTCACATAAATACATTATAGGAATTAAAGTTAATAGAAATGCTTTTGAAAAAAAAATATTTGCTGATTTTTTTTTAAAGTTTTAATTATGTTTTAAAATAAAATTACCTGAGTGGGCAGGGTTTTTAACATAAATATGTATTTTAAAATTTTATTTTAATATGTTTTTGATATATTTTTAAACTCTTACGCTGGTAAAAGTAGGCTATGCATTGCTTTTACCCGGCGCAAGAGTTTTAAGGACATTCGCAGGGCAAGAGATGGGCAAATAGCCCAATCTCTGCTGTGGGAATGTCCTTCCAGTGAAAAAGAAGAGTGGTAAGAGAAGGGATAACCAGCCGTGGATAACCAAGGAAATAAAGGAGAGTATCAAATTAAAAACCAATGCGTATAAGGTGGCCAAGGTTAGTGGGAAACTAGAAGATTGGGAAAATTTTAAACGACAGCAAAGAATGACTAAGAAAGGAAAGATAGATTACGAAAGTAAACTTGCGCAAAACATAAAAATGGATAGTAAAAGCTTTTACCGATACATAAAACGGAAAAGAGTGACTAAAGTAAATGTTGGTCCCTTAGAAGATGAGAAGGGGGATTTATTAATGGGAAATGTGGAAATGGCTGAGACCTTAAACAATTATTTTGCTTCGGTCTTCACAGTGGAAGACACAAAAACCATGTCAAAAATTGCTGTTCAAGGGAATGTGGGAAGGGAGGACCTTGAGATAATCACGATCACTATGGGGGTAGTGCTGGACAGGCTAATGGAACTCAAGGTAGACAAGTCCCCTGGTCTGGATGAAATGCATCCCAGGGTATTAAAAGAGATGGCGGAAGTTATAGCAGATTCATTCGTTATAATCTACCAAAATTCTCTGGACTCTGGGGAGGTACCAGCGGATTGGAAAGTAGCTAATGTAGCGCCTCTGTTTAAAAAAGGGAGCAGACAAAAGGCAGGTAACTATAGGCCAGTTAGTTTAACATCTGTAATTGGGAAAATGCTTGAAGCTATCATTAAGGAAGAAATAGCGGGACATCTAGATAGGAATAGTGCAATCAAGCAGACACAGCATGAATTCATGAAGGGGAAATCATGTTTAACTAATTTACTGGAATTCTTTGAGGATATAACAAGCATGGTGGATAGAGGTGTACCGATGGATGTGGTGTATTTAGATTTCCAAAAGGCATTCGATAAGGTGCCACACAAAAGGTTACTGCAGAAGATAAAAGTACGCGGAGTCAGAGGAAATGTATTAGCATGGATCGAGAATTGGCTGGCTAACAGAAAGAAGAGAGTCGGGATAAATGGGTCCTTTTCGGGTTGGAAATCGGTGGTTAGTGGTGTGCCACAGGGATCGGTGCTGGGACCACAACTGTTTACAATATACATAGATGACCTGGAAGAGGGGACAGAGTGTAGTGTAACAAAATTTGCAGATGACACAAAGATTAGTGGGAAAGCGGGTTGTGTAGAGGACACAGAGAGGCTGCAAAGAGATTTAGATAGGTTAAGCAAATGGGCTAAAGTTTGGCAGATGGAATACAATGTCAGAAAATGTGAGATCATCCACCTTGGAAAAAAAAACAGTAAAAGGGAATATTATTTGAATAGGGAGAAATTACAACATGCTGCGGTGCAGAGGGACCTGGGGTCCTTGTGCAAGAATCCCAAAAAGTTAGTTTGCAGGTGCAGCAGGTAATCAGGAAGGCAAATGGAATGTTGACCTTCATTGCGAGAGGGATGGAGTACAAAAGCAGGGATGTCCTGTTGCAACTGTATAGGGTATTGGTGAGGCCGCACCTGGGGTACTGCGTGCAGTTTTGGTCACCTTACTTAAGGAAGGATATACTAGCTTTGGAGAGGGTACAGAGACGATTCAATAGGCTGATACCAGAGATGAGGGGGTTACCTTATGATGATAGATTGAGTAGACTGGGTCTTTACTCGTTGGAGTTCAGGATGAGGGGGGATCTTATAGAAAAATAATGAAAGGGATAGACAAGATCGAGGCAGAGAGGTTGTTTCCACTGGTCGGGGAGACTAGAACTAGGGGGCAGAGCCTCAAAATACGGGGGAGACAATTTAAAACCGAGTTGAGAGGAATTTCTTCTCCCAGAGGGTTGTGAATCTGTGGAATTCTCTGCCCAAGGAAGCAGTTGAGGCCAGCTCATTGAATGTATTCAAATCACAGATAGATAGATTTTTAACCAATAAGGGAATTAAGGGTTATGGGGAGCGGGCGGGTAAGTGGAGCTCTTAAATGAAAATGGACATACCCAATCAACTATATTCACATGTTTATACAATGTAGAAATACAATTTCTAACGATTCTAACGATGGTTCTCTCAACATTGTTTGAGTCCGTCACTATTAATTCTGTCGCCTTTTGATACAAGTCTGGACTGCTCGAAAACGACACTGATTTCTTATCTCTATTTGTTTCCCGTTTGGATTTGGCCCCTATTGGAGGTGACCAGTCGCCCCTATTTTCCCTTCCATTGATCCCTGCAATAGGTGCCAAAATCTCTGTTATATTCCCTGGTCGCGAGCCAAGAAACATTCACACACACTCTCTGAAACTTTTTCCTGTTTTTTTCAAATGAAAACAAAACATGCTCGAGACACTTATCCTATTTCTTCCTCACAGCAATCCTATATCTTTAACTTTAGCTGTGGGATTTTTAACTTCTTTCTCCTTTTCCTAACCCCTTTTGTTACACGTCAATGTTCAACCCAAGGGTTTTTATTAGTTGCTATTTACACCATAAACTTTTCAAGCAATGTCACATCTCACCCTCATCTATCAAGGCGTCTGTCAGCTGTCGCATTCGAACTTTACTTCGTAACGGAGTTGGGTCTCCTATTCCCTGATGATGACGAGGTCCAACATCGCCTCCAGTGTGCCAGTGCAGCCTTTGGTCGCCTGAGAACCAAGCTTATAGTCTACAGGGCAATAGTGATATCTGCCCTCCTATCTGGCTCAGAGATGTGGACCATATACAGCAGACACCTCAAAGCGCTGGAGAAGTACCACCAGCGCTGCCTCCGCAAGATCCTGCAAATCCCCTGGGAGGATAAACGCATCAACATCAGTGTCCTCGCCCAGGCCAACATCCCCAGCATCAAAGCGCTGACCACACTCGACCAGCTCCGTTAGGCGGGCCACATCGTCCGCATGCCTGACACGAAACTCCCTAAGCAAGTGCTCGACTCGGAACTCCTACACGGCAAGCGAGCCCCAGGTGGGCAGAGGAAACATTTCAAGGACACCCTTAAAGCCTCCTTGATAAGGTGTAACATCCCCACCGGCACCTGGGTGTCCCTGGCCCAAGACCGTCCAAAGTGAAGGAAGAGCGACCGGGAGGGAACTGAGAACCTCGAGTCTCGTCGCTGAGAGCATGCAGAAAACAAGCGCAGACAGAGGAAGGAGCGTGCGACAAACCAGACTCCCCACCCACCCTTTCCTTCAACCATTGTCTGTCCCACCTGTGACAGAGATTGTAATCCCCGCATTAGACTGTACAGCCACCTGAGAACTCACTTTTAGAGTGGAAGCAAGTCTTCCTCGATTTCGAGGGACTGCCTATTGTTATGTACAGAATAAATTCACAGGTCTATATCGCAAGCTCAAACTGTTGTGATCTTGGTCTCTTTATTCAGACTCCAGAGTGGAGAAGCAGCATGGTGAATCATCTTTTATACCTGCTTGCCCCAGGGTGCACAGGTGACCCTGAGGTTTCCCACAGGTGTGTCCCCTAGTGGTAAGTCTTACATTTGGGTAAGATCTACATACATACATAACACCACTCCCCCCTCAAAGTCTTATTGTACAAGTTATTTGCAAGTTGCGCAAGTTGCCTGGGTTGAAGTCCTGACATGGTGTTTGACGGCGAAGTTGATCGTGTTAGTGGGTTGCTGGGGGCCAGGTCCTTTCATAGTGGTTCCTGGTTATCTGTCGTTCACAGTTTGGTCTTGTCCAACTGCTTTACTCGTTAGTCGGTACATGGTTTCACAAACAAACGCTCTGTTTTCATCACATACACTCCATTCTTCCCCTTGGCTAATGCGGTGCTAGCGACCCAACTGGGGCCCTGAACGTGGTCTACATCACTTATTCTGAAGTTATGTGGAGGGGCCGTGCAATTATGATGCATTCTCTGCTGGTGGTATGCAGAAGGATTGGTTCTGAGTGATTCTGTCTGGTGATTGTGTAGCACCCAGGATAGCCGGATCTGTGACACGTGTGGTGCTGGGTTTAGTGATTTAGGTGCTGACCCTGAGGTCTGGCAAGCCCAGGATGGCCGCAATGGCCTTGAGATTTTCGGTAGTGACGGAAGGCTTAGTGGTCTCCGTGGACCTTGGGCCGTAGTATGGGAGCCCTGGTCCACTGACTGTGTGTAGCCACCCTGCCTTGCTTTGCACCGTTGAGATGGGTCTATCGTCTCTGCGGCGGATAGGTTGCCACATCCCGTCTAGCAGTTCACCTTTGGCAGGCGGTAACATGGGACCTGGTTGGTCCAGGTCCTAAGCTGGGGGGCTGTTACGGTTGACCCTTCGCTTTCTAGCACTTCCATGATCGCAAGTGGGTCTGCAGGCTGCGCCGTTTCCACCTCGGGGGTGGGCAATGGTGGCCAACTGAGAGCATAGGTGCCGCTCTCTGTGACTGGCCCGTGACAGATCATGTTACAAAGCTCAGACAGTATTGGACATTCTCGAAACAACACATCGATAATGGTGTCTCTGCTCTCCCAAGCTCGTGGGATGAGCAGCTTTTCTGACTCGAGCATATATTGGGACACTCTTTAGTCCTGTGAACACAGCTGTAGTGTATGTAGGCACCTTTGGTAATGACTCCACGAGGCAGGGTATGGTACTTAAACTGTGTAGACTGTAGTCCTTTATTTGCAGCTCCTCAAGTGAGGACACCAAGCTGTGAGCTCTCTTTTATACTGGGTTACCTGCGGTGTGCAGGTCACCCTTAGGTCTCCAGCAGCAGCACCCTCTGGTGCACAGTAAGGTGTGTACAGTGTAAGGTACATTCAGTGTTACAGACATCTTATAACAATACAAACATGCATACATAACAGCAGGCTGCTGCTTTGTTTAACTTATTGGATACATGTTCAATCGTTTGGGGCTCGCCCGCTACTTTTGCTTGCTGCACAACACTCCCGACCCCGTGCGGTAACATCTCACTTGCTTTGAATACTTTGTTAGGTACATATACAACTGGTTGGGGTTCGCCCGCAACTTTGGCTTGCTGTACAACACACCCGACTCCGTGTGATAACACATCACTTGTTGCAAGTACTTTGTCAGATACATATACGACCAGTTGGTGTTCGCCCGCCACTTTGGCTTGTTGTAAGGTACCCCCTACCCTATACAATGGTACATCATTGGTTGCGAAAGAACGCTCGCAAGGGTTACTTGGTAACCACAATTTATTTGAGCGTAGTGGGTTCCTGGCCTTCACCACAGCCGCCCCTTTATCTTTGCCCCAAACCCAGTCGTCTTCCTTGCTGGGCGACACATCCCTCCGTTCCGTTGCGGCGACCTTCTGTGGTCTGGACGCTCTCTCGTCCCGTGGTCTGGACGCTCTCTCGTTCCATGGTCTGGACGCTCTCTCGTCCCGTGGTCTGGATGCACTCTCGTCCCATGGTCTCGTGGACACTCTCTCGTCCCATGGTCTGGATGCACTCTCGTCCCATGGTCTGGACGCACTCTCATCCCATGGTCTGGACGCACTCTCGTCCCATGGTCTGGGCGCCTTCTCATCCCGTGGTCTGGACGCACTCTCGTCCCATGGTCTCGTGGACGCTCTCTCGTCCCGTGGTCTGGATGCACTCTCATCACATGGTCTGGACGCACTCTCATTCCATGGTCTGGACGCACTCTCGTCCCATGGTCTGGGCGCCTTCTCATCCCATGGTCTGGACGCACTCTCGTCCCATGGTCTGGGCGCCTCCTCATCCCGTGGTCTGGGCGCCTTCTCATCCTGTGGTCTGGCCGCCCTCTCTTCCGTGTCCGTGATGTTAACTGCCGTGATCTTCCTCCCCAGGTATTTTGCCTCTGGCCTCAGGAAGACGCGTTCGGATCGTTTCAGCCGGAGTCCCACTCCGCATGGTCGACCTGGAGCCTCTTCCATCGTCGCGAAAGGGTCGTCGGCTTCGGGTGGTGGGTACCGCGCCTGTACTGCTGCTCGGTTGAGCTTTACCTCCTCATGGTTGTGATAAGTGGCCTGTGCCTCGGGGATCTGCAAATGGATCTGCACTTCGATGCCTGGTTCAGCTGGAAGTGGGGTTTGCTCGGCCTTTGAGAAAGGAAGGCCTCATTCGCCAGAGAAGGTACGCAGAGGTCATCCCAGTTCCATCGAATCTTCCCCATCCATCTCCTGCCAAGCAGCGTTGGCCCATCACCTAAAACAATCCACAGTGGTAAATCGTGCACTGCTCACTCATGGAATACTCTTATTTCCGCACTACCAATAACTGGTAACAGTTCCTTGGTGTAGGTGCACAGCTTTGCCTGAATCAGGATCAGCTCGGGTCGTTGTGCTTCGTCGCCCCACAGCCTCTCGAAAGCCTTCTGGCTCAGAACTGATTGACTCGCCCCCGTGTCTAGTTCCATGGAAACTGGAGTGCCGTTAAGTTCAACTTTTAACATTACAGGAGGGCGTTTGGTGGTGAAGGTGTGTATCCCATATACTTCCTCTTCATCCTCGGGTTCAGTTGCCTCTCCTGCTCGTTCATCGTGATCCTCGCTGGATCGGTCATCCTCTCCTGACTCTGCCACATGGCGAGTCAGAGATCGTTTGCACATTCACTGGAGGTGCCCCATTGTTCCACAGCCCTTGCACACATAGGACTTGAATCTACATTGATGAGCTCTATGGCTGCCCCCACAGCACCAACATGGTGCTAATGAATACGCATTCACGCCCCACGGCAGACTCTGAGTAACTCCAGGCCTAGGTCTGGCCTCTGCAATCATGTGGGCCTGCCCTGTGCGGTTCTGCCTGCTGCAAATATTATTTTATGCACAGTGCTTGCCGGTGAGCTTCGATTCTGTGAAGATCTCTGTTTCATGTTATCGCTCGTGGATATGAAGGCCTGGGCTATCGTGATGGCCTTGCTCAGATCTAGGGATTCGGCAGACAACAGTTTCCGAAGGATGACCTCGTGACCAATTCCAAGCACGAAAAGGTCCCGCAACATTTTCCCCCAAGGATCCTGCAAAGTCACACTGCGCCGCAAGGCATCTTAGGTCGGCGACAAAACTCACCACGTTCTGACCCTCGGAGCGACGGTGCATGTAAAAGCGGGACCTGGCCATCAGGATGCTCTCTTTTGGCTTAAGGTGTTCCCTAACCAGTGTACACAGCTCTGTGTAAGACTTGTCCGTTGGTTTGACCACTGCCAGCAAATTTGTAAGGAGGCCACATACCGATGACCCACATACAGTGAGGAGAATCACCCTGCGCTTGGTTGCCATCTCAGCCTGGTCCAATTCGTTGGCCACAAAGTACTGGTCGAGGTGCTCAACGAAGGCTTCCCAAGCATCACCCTCAACAAATCTCTCAAGAATACCAACGGCAGCCATTACCGCATGAAAGTTCTTGATCCGTTACTCGTCGCCAATTTTTTATGCTCAGAATAAATTCATAGGACTATATCGCAAGCTCAAACTGTTGTGACCTTGGTCTCTTTATTCAGACTCCAGAGTGGGGAAGCAGCATGGTGAATCACCTTTCATACCTGCTTGCCCCAGGGTGCACAGGTGACCCTTAGGTCTCCCACAGGTGTGCCCCCTAGTGGCGAGTCTTACATTTAGGTAAGGTCTACATACATACATAACACCTGTGATGATGATTTCCTCATATTTGGGCAGGTGGCATGATTCTGAAAGGGTCCGATCCCAACTTCACATTCATATACTGCTTGACTTTCCCTAGTTGTCGTCTCTCCTGTGTGCAGGTATTAGTAACTGTGGCGGCCATCTTAACAAACCTGTGTACCCCAGTACTAGCTCTGTTTTAGACTGGGTATAATTTTTGACACTCCCTGCATTACTACTGATACCAGAAGTATGATTTTTCTCCCTGCTCGGCATCAGACCTCCACCTTCTCTGTTGAGAGGACTGGATCATCCTCGTCATTGTCACTGCTAGATTCCTCCTCATAAGTGCCGACAGACAAGTCTGACACTCTAGCTTTTAAGTCTTTAATCCTTTTCTTGTCCTCTGCTATTCCCCGTCTCTCCTCTCTTCATTGCCTTACCACCTCTCTATCCTTGTTTTCCTGTCATAAATTCCATCATCGCGACAAGCTATTTTGGTATCCTTCAATTTTCCCTGCATCTTAGCTATTGTTTCTGAAGAATTCTGCAGCTGGACTCATAATTGGTACACCTCCAACTGTTGGTTGGCGGCTAATCTGATTTAAAAAGAATGGGACCTGTGTTATCTCAGCCTGTATTGATGACAACCTGTCTAATAGAGGAACCAGATGTGAGGAAGTTTATTGAGCAGAGTTATAAGGCTCATGGAAAGAGATGGCATAATGATGCGGGGAAAGAGACCTTACCCGCAAAGGATCTTCAGGGAGAAGCGCTCATACTTGGATTTGACCGATCAACAGTGTGTCCGAAGGCTGTGCTTCCAAAAAGAGGCCATCACTGAGATTTGCCAGCTCATTAAGGCAGACCTGCAGCCCGGTAGCACCAATATTACTGCACTCTCTGTCGAGATGAAGGTGACTGTGGCACTTTCCTTTTATGCATGTGGATCTTTTCAATCATCAGCTGGGGACATATGCGCTATTTCTCAGTGCGCTACTCATCGCTGCATTCGATAGGTAACTGAAGCACTATATGCACGCCGCATGGAATTTATAAACTTCCCAATGACAAGGGAGGCTCAGAGTGACAGGGCTTTGGGATTTGCATGCATTACCGGCTTCCCCAAGGTGCAGGGTGCTATTGACTGTACCCATATTGCCCCGCGAGCACCATTACAGGAGGCAGAGGTGTACCGAAACTGTAAAGGATTTCACTCCCTCAACGTGCAGCTCGTCTGCGACCATACACAGCGCATAATGGCAGTGAATGACAATTCTCCAGGGAGCATCCGTGATGCGCATATCTTGTGGGAGAGCACTATGTCTGACCTGTTGAAGTCTGAGCCACAAGGTAAATGCTGGATGCTGGGCGACAAAGGGGTCGGCCTTGACCTCCCTGCGGGACCTTCACACAGAACTCGAGCAACGATACAATAAAAGCCATATAGCCACACGTAACATAATTGAAAAGACAATTGGTGTGCTGCAGCAAAGCTTTCGATGATTGGACCACTCGGGAGGCAGGCTGAAATACTGCCCTGAGTAGGTTGCTAAGTTCACAGTGGTATGCTGCATGGTGCATAATTTAGCAATCATGTGGGGACAGGAATTGTCACAGGGACTGCGGGACCACCTGAGGAGAGAGTGCAGGAGACGGAAGAGGAAGAAGAGGACAATGAGGGGCAGGAAGATGACGAGGAGCTTGCAGGTAAACCCATGGCATTACCCCAACACCACAGCAGAGGGCACGTGGAGCGTATGCCACTGCAAAATTGTTACATTAACAGCTCATAAATGAAGGCTTTGTTTGAATGTGGAAAGCTGCATTTTGGGACCCTCATGACTGTTATCCCAAATGTTTGACACTACTAGAGTGGTTAAATTCAATTCAAAAGTTTATCTAAAAATTTTAAAAATATACAACAATTTCAAAACTTTGTGAAAATTAATAACTGTTACAACTTTACTAAAAACTTTAACAAAACTTACAAAACTTTAATACCAACTTTAACAAACATTTTATAACTTTAATAACAAACCCTTTATTTTCCCCGCCCACGCCCTCTGCCCCATCCGCGGCCATGTGATACACCACCCTTGGCACTATTCCCCCTTTTCTTACTACCGTCCTTCCTTTTCCCAGTGTCCGTGGGCATGGACCTCCCCGGGTTTATACCAAGCCGGCATCCAGCACCGCACCCCAAGTGCCGTGGCTGTCATTGGGGGGGGAGGCTAACAGAAAGCAGAGAGTCGGGATAAATGGGTCCTTTTCGGGTTGGAAATCGGTGGTTAGTGGTATGCCACAGGGATCGGTGCTGGGACCACAACTGTTTACAATATACATAGATGACCTGGAAGAGGGGACAGAGTGTAGTGTAACAAAATTTGCAGATGACACAAAGATTAGTGGAGAAGTGGGTTGTGTAGAGGACACAGAGGGGCTGCAAAGAGATTTTGATAGGTTAAGTGAATGGACTGAGATTTGGCAGATGGAATACAATGTCGGAAAATGTGAGGTCATCCACCTTGGAAAAAATAAACAGTAAAAGGGAATATTATTTGAATGGGGAGAAATTACAACATGCTGCGGTGCAGAGGGACCTGGGGGTCCTTGTGCATGAATCCCAAAAAGTTAGTTTGCAGGTGCAGCAGGTAATCAGGAAGGCAAATGGAATGTTGGCCTTCATTGCGAGAGAACAAAAGCAGGGAGGTCTTGCTGCAACTGTACAGGGTATTGGTGAGGCCGCACCTGGAGTACTGCGTACAGTTTTGGTCACCTTACTTAAGGAAGGATATACTAGCTTTGGAGGGGGTACAAAGACGATTCACTAGGCTGATACCGGAGATGAGGGGGTTACCTTATGATGATAGATTGAGTAGACTGGGTCTTTACTCGTTGGAGTTCAGAAGGATGAGGGGTGATCTTATAGAAACATTTAAAATAATGAAAGGGATAGACAAGATAGAGGCAGAGAGGTTGTTTCCACTGGTCGGGGAGACTAGAACTAGGGGGCACAGCCTCAAAATACGGGGGAGCCAATTTAAAACCGAGTTGAGAAGGAATTTCTTCTCCCAGAGGGTTGTGAATCTGTGGAATTCTCTGCCCAAGGAAGCAGTTGAGGCTAGCGCATTGAATGTATTCAAATCACAGATAGATAGATTTTTAACCAATAAGGGAATTAAGGGTTATGGGGAGCGGGCAGGTAAGTGGAGCTGAGTCCACGGCCAGATCATCCATGATCTTGTTGAATGACGGAGCAGACTCGAGGGGCTAGATGGCCTACTCCTGTTCCTAATTCTTATGTTCTTATGTTATGTAGGGGTGGAGCGGAGGGGGGGGGTGAGACATTGCAGGCACAATAACTGGGGCCTCAGGAGAAGCTCGCGATGTGGAAGGCGAGGCTTCAGAGCTGGGAGATGATGTCAGCTCCCCAGCCTCAGGTTCTGTCAACCTGACTACTATGACACGGGGTTGGGTGGGGGGGTTCCGTGCCATGTCCCGATCCCGTCAATTGTCGCATGGCTTCGACAGCGTCGGCGGTTCGTTCCATCGTGGCGATCATACGCAACCTTTCCTCCAACTGCCGCTCTGATAGAGCCGCGATGTTTGTGGCTATTGTAGTCATGGCCTTGAGCAGCTCTCGACCTACGTCGACCCTGGCCTGTGACAGGCGCACCATGTCCTGGTACACGCCTACAGCAATCGACCTTTCCTGCACCAACCTCCGTCGCTGCGGCAAAGGCACTGCATCACTGGGGGTGCCTTGCTGCGCACAGCTTGGTCCGACAGATTCAGAGGAGCCATGGGGGAATCCCCTGAATACAGTGGTGGAGGATGTTCCAGCTGTTCCACATGGAGCTGGTGTATCCTCCTCCATCTCCACACCCAGCTCCACCTTCACTGGCTGCCGGATCAGCAGCTGTTCCTGTTCCTGTTCCCCTTCGTCTTCCTCATCAGGAGAGGGCTGGGTGAAGCCAGAGGTGGAGGCAGTGAGTCTGTCGTCTGTGTTGCTGTGGTCTGAATCATCCGAGTCTGGAAATGCAAAACAACATTTCAAAAAGCTTGGCACCAGGGGAGGGGTCAGGGTTACATTAGTACATAGTACAGTGACTTATCACAGTCTTACTTAAATGTCCACCACTGCTGCAGTACTGCATTACATATCGCAGACAGAATACATGTACGCGTTGCGTTAATGCCCCCAACATTACAGTACATCACACGAGGCCAACGTTACAGTGCAATAAACTTACATTACATTACATGAGTCCAACATTACAGTACAATAAACTTACATTACATTACACCAGGCCAACATTACAGTTACAGCTGGATTGCATGACATGAGAGGACTGCAACACAGACTGCATTTTATTCAACTTACCATCTTGTGTGAGTGGGTCGGCTCCAATGCCGGTGGTGGTACAGTTGCTATCCCCAACCAGGAACAGGGCACGGATCTTGATATCTGTAAGCGGCTCCTGGGTTGTGGGACCACCCCCCATGCGACGCTGATCGGCTGCTATTGCAGTTGTCTTCTTCTGCAGAAAGGAAAGTAAATCAAAGTAAAAATCTTCAATCCATTTAACATGGCACACACACCCAGAAACAGACACCCAGACACACACACCCAGATACACACACCCAGACACACACCCAGAAACACACACACAGACACCCAGACACACACACCCAGACACACACACATACACACAGACACATACACACACACACACACCCAGATTCACACACACAGACACACACACAGACAGACACACATACACAGACACCCAGACACACACACACACACACAGACACACACACACACAGACACACACACACACACAGACACCCAGACACAGACACACAGGCACCCAGACACCCACTCACACACACAGACACCCAGACACACACACACACACACACCCAGACACACACACCCAGACACACACACACAAACACCCAGACACACACAGACACAGACACACACACAGGCACCCAGACACACACACACACACACACACACACACACATAGGCACCCAGACACACACACACACACACCCAGACACACACACACACACACCCAGACACACACACACACAGACACACACACACACACACACACACACATTAAAAAAGCACTGCGTTGATCCTCTTGTCATTGCCTGAAAAGCACGTATACATCGCCATAACCTTAAGATAAATAACATCATCCGTGTGACACTGAACCTATGTTTACATGGTACATAGCACATGGGGGGGAGGAGGGGCATAAATAAAATCATTACTTACTCTTGCTACCTTCACCAGGTCATTGCACCTCTTACGGCACCTTTCCCTGGTGCTTACCATCGTACTTTTCAAGGACACGGCCTCCCGATCTCATCCCATATTCGGTTGTGCTCCTTTGGTGGGGTGGGGGGGGGGGCTTTCCACGACCACCCTTGGTTAGCTCGGTGAACCTCCCTGTGATGTGCTCCAGAAGGGCAGGTAACTCCGTCTCATCGAAGGCAGGCACCCTCAAACTCCCTTCCTTCTCGATATTCTTCCGTTTGGATGTTTTCTTTAACATTGGCATAATCTTTTTCTGAATATTAATTTTCCCTTCTTAAATATCTGTTCTTGTGTTGAAACTGAATAATTATTAGTTGCTACCAATTTTTTTCCATTGTGCTATCTATTTTCAAACTCACTGGCCTTTGACTTCCTTGCTGCTCCTTCTCACTCTCTCTCTCTCTCTTAACTCACTGCGCATGCGTGGGTGACCCCTGACCCGCGAAATCGTGGGTAAAAGGCTTCTGAAAAAAATTTGCACATGCACAGTTCCGTGCCGCACTGCCCATCAAACAGAGAGTCAATCTTGATCGACCAATAAGATGCATACTGCCCAATGCAGACCGCCGACATAACGCCAACATTTTTTTCACCAATTTTGCCTTCTTCGTTCTCGGCAGTATGAAACGACATACCGCTGGCATACCGCCGAGAAATAGGCGGACCATCGGTATCGACTAATTTCGACCCCCTTATCTTTACAGTTGTCCCCTGTTTAGCCCTCTCCTTCTTGGACTCGGCCTTTATCACATTTCATCATAAGGTCCCTGTAAGGATCACTGTTGCGCTCCTCAAAAGGTCCTTCCCGAGGGTGCTTTTGGACATAGCTTTCTGCTCACAACATCCACGATAATATTGCTTTTATTATTGTTCATTTTTACAGCTGTTCTCTGTTTGGCCCTCTCCTTCTTGGACTCGGCCTTTATTGGAGGTGATCAGTCTCCAATTTCCTTACAACAATCTCCCCTTTTCTATGACACCTAGAAGAGATTGAAAACAATATGATTAGTACAGTGGCCCTTCAGCCACTGTCACGTTAAAATACCATGTGCTAAATTTTACACTTTTGTGCGTATCACCCAAAAATGGGCGTTATTTCCGGCGTGGGCGGTAAAAATGGGTTTTCAGAACGCCGGCTTGTCGCCCAATCTCAAAGCATCTCGTCTCCATTTTTGACATTGGGCGTTACCACGAGCGATATGAAGCGGGCGTTAGCGTTAAATCTCGCTGACCTTCTGCCGTAAAGTGTCGCCGTCCTTAGCAACGGCATGGCAATGCTCGATTCCCGCGATTCTGGAGGTCAAGGGTCATCATGACATGCGCAGAAGAGGAGACAGAGAGAGAGGGACTGAAGGCGTGTGTGGGTGTGGTGTGGCTGCTTTTGGAGGAAGGAGGGAGAGTTTAAAGTTTTACAGCAAATCGGGAAACAAAAATTAGCTGTTACCAGCCAGATATTTGCCTGAATTTGGCCTATAATGGAGGGAGAGGAGGAGGCATCACAGCATGCTGTGGAGACTGACGCTGGAGAGAGCAGTGAGGTGGGAGAGGAGCACATTGGAGGGCGCAAAAGAGCGAGGAGATTCTCGGACGAGACAAATGCCTCCCTCCTGCAGGAGGTCGAGTTACGCCGGGGTGATTTGACACAGGGAGGGCGTGGGAAGCCCACCCCAAAGGCTTACCAGAGGATATGGATCGAGATAGCAGAGGTGGTCTCGTCGGCGACCAACGAGGTGCGTGAGGGCAACCAATGCCGCAAACGATGGAACGACCTTGTGGGATCCGCAAGAGTAAGAATCACATTGATTTACATGTGGTTATGTATTTATATAATTTGATTTGTAAGAGTCATCAGTGACTATCAGCAGATGTGAGGTCTTTCACTTTTACCGGGAATGTTTTACTCAAAGCCTGCGGTCACGGTGCACATCTTTAGGTAAAGAATGATAATTATCATAATAAGCATGATTACACCTGTCGGTTATGTGTTGTATCAGTCTCTGTGACAGTACCTAGCAATGATATCACACAATGATCTCATGCCATGTCACCTTTTACAGAAGAAGCTATCGACCATGAGGTCCGTGCAGTGGGGGGGGGGGGGGGGGGGGGGGTGGCACCAGTCCCCAACGACATCAGAGAGACGGAGGAGCGGGTGCTCGCACTCGTGGGGAGCACACCCAGACAGCCACGGAAGCATCTGCAGACCCTGAAGTGATACTACGTGAGTAAAGCTTACACCATTGTGTGCTGTGGAGTCAATAGATGCCACACCCACTCATATCCGAACAATCATATATGATAGATGATTTCTAAAATTGTCCCAGAAATAATGCTGGCCTAATGAAAATCATTACAATGCAAATGTGTTGATGGTCATGAAATGTGATGCCTGTGATGATTTTGATAGCGGTGGTGGTTTTGTCATGCATATGCTCTGTGTAGCGCTGGACTCACCTTGTGGCCCTAGCACCCCCTTCTCCTCTAATAACCTCATTTGTGTTTTGCAGCTCAGCCAGCAGCGCGGCTCCAGGCAAGACCACAGAGGCCAGAAGGTGGGGGCACGGGGTCCGACTCTCCGGACGATCATGCATCTGCTGAGGAGTTCCGATTCCGTTTGACCAGGAGTAACTGAGTTTTTAAATGATGTACTAAGTCATAATTACTGCTGAACAACCTCTCTGGCCCTAAAAAAACCTAATTTTACAAGTTGGAATGTCATTCCCTCAGAAGAACATTTAAAAATTGCATGATTTTTAAAGTCATAAAAATTAATTTTTTTTAAACTTTGTTTATGATATTACAGCTTCTCCCTTAATCCCATGTGTATGTCCCAATCTTTGTTTTGCTTTCTGTACAATGAAGACAATATGAATTATAATCCCTGCTTTTTACTTCCTGCTTTGCTGTCTTTGAGAATTCTTGAATCTGATTGGCTGATCAGCCTGCACTGTTCCTGAATGCCATAGATCCTCTATAGCTGGCATCAGATTCAAAGTCATGTCATAATAGCGGCTACTAAATCTTTGTGGGCAGCTTTTTTCGAGGTCAGCAGCAACCACCGTCCCTTCGCCACTGACTGCAATATCCCGCCGATAAAATGCCACTCATTAATAGTAATCTACAGAATTAAAAAATTTGAAATGGCATCAAATGTAATTTAAAGCTCCATTTTCTCCATAATGGATGAATCAACCTTTGACACTTCAATGGGCTATGGCCAAAAATTGTTTAGATAATTTGTGGAAAAAATATTTTGTCTCCCTTGTTTCAGTGATTTTTTTTATACACTAATTTTGATTTTTTTTTTTCTGTTCTTACTCAGATTTGCACTACGCAGTGTGATCTTAAATTGATCTATTCTTCCAAAATATTGCACTGATGATTCATCAAACTGCTTGTACATCACCTTTATGATTTTATCAGTATAGTGCAGCTACTTTTAATATTAATCCATTCCTTCACCTATTTTTAAAAATCTGTCTCTCTAGCTCTCTATATTACTATTAGATTTTCTAATCTAATAGAATTAGATTTTATTAATATGTAAAGTATCTTACAATATTTTGGCAAATTTAATGGAATTGTACTTCAGGGAGAATACAACTTTTAAAAATAAATAATTCTACACTTGGACACACTACAGACTGTTTTATGTTTAATGGAAACATGCTGAATGATTGCTTGTCAAAAAATTCTCCCTCTTAGATCTCTGGTTGTTTCATTTATTATTTTCTTCTCTTTGGTTAATTGGTTCTGCAACCCGATTTGTGTTGTGTGCAACAAATGCTTTCCTGCTCCAGGGTAAGTTTTTCCCTCATTTAATTGGGGTGTGTGTGTGTGTGTGAATAAATAAATTGCAGTTGAAACATAGTGGGCAAATTATGGAGCTGCCAAATATTTTCCTTTTTTAAAGAATGGGAAGTTTGCTATTAATACCATACGTGTAATTTAGCTAATAATTCTCACCTGGAATCTACTTACTGGTGCTCAACTGTAACAATCAAGGAAAGATTACTTCTGTTGCAACGTGAATCAGTGTATTAGCAGAAAACCAAATCAAAAAGGAATGTCAAATTACCTGAAAAAACAAATGTAAAAAGCATTTAGCAACCCTGCAAATGCAAATCTTAATTTTTGATGAGTAAAATCTCAATAATTTATAATTTTTCTGGAAGTTAGGTCTTCATTTTGCTTCTTTAAACCAAGTATTCCCTTTGTGCGATGCAGTACAGTAAATCTACAGACTATACAGAGCCATGAGGACGCTGTAAATTCTCACTAAGAATGCACCAGATGAAGTAAAATAACTGGCATCCTCCAGGGTGTCAGGTTACTAGCTGGATTTCTTCATTACACGCCACTGTGTAGTTCACAACACTTGGCAGCGAATATTGTTTGCAAGTAACTGTTGAAGCATCAAACAAAATAAGGTTGAGCTCCAGGTCTAACATTTCTCCATGGGTTTGCAACAGAACAGTACTCCCTGACACTATATCGGGATGTCAGTTTGAGGTATGCGTTCTCGACTCACAAATGATGCTTAATCCCCATTCATAGACAATCGACTTTAAATTTGAAACAACTGGCACTTTGTGAGCAATCTAATAAATAGTTGTGTTGCCATAAACCTAACTCTATAAACTATCTATAAAATGCTTTTTAACGATGTAAAGCACTGCAAAATTAAAAAAAGGAAAGACTTGCATTTATATAGCGCCTTTCACGACCTCAGGGTGTCCCAAAACGCTTTACAGCCAATAATGTACTTTTTGAAGTGAAGTCACTGTTGTAATGTGGGAAACATGGCAGCCAATTTGCGCACAGCAAGCTCCCACAAATAGCAATGTGATAATGAACAGATAACCTGTTTTCGATATGTGGATTGAGGGATAAATATTGGCCAGAACACCAGGGATAACTCCCCGGCTCTTCTTTGAAATAGTGACATGGGATATTTAACATCCACATTTATTCCAAGATGATACTTCATATTTATTATAGGTGATAGTGCTGTTGAAATTTATATAGTATATTGCAATTGTAGGAAAAAAAATAAGCAGACACAAATAATTGTATTTGGATTTGACATTACTGTGAATGACTGTAGTTGGTAAAAATGTGCCCAGAGTAACACTATATAGTTAGAAGAAAACTCAATAATAACTGCTATTTTCCCCAAAGCAGTGCCCATTGTAACAAAACGTGAATAGAAAGTTTTAGTGCAAAAAATCAAGAAGCTAGGCATTGCATTTAAAATTTAGATGCCTTGTAATACTCTGCTGATTGTTTTGAGGAAGAAGCTGAAGATGGTTGGGCCGAGGAAGCTATCCCGAGCAACTCCTGAGTAATGTTCTGGGTTGCAATGATAAGCTTTGAACAACCACAACCACCTCCCTTTGTGTTCAGTATGACTTCAGCCACTGGAGGGTTTCCCTGCAACCCTCAAAACTTTTCCGTTTTGGTTAAGCTCCCTGGTGTCATAATTGGTTGAATGACTCTGAGATGAGGAAGAGAATAACTTGTAAAATATAGATTAAAGATTACAAAATTACATTTACAAAAATCCCCACCCATGATGTATAAACAGAATAAATCACAGATAATGATGAAATACACAGTTTGTCGACTCATGGGTGAGGCTGTTGGCTCTATTAGCTGATACGGTTCTTTCCAGCTGTGACCTTGGCTGTCACCTGTGCATCTGTTTACAGTTTTATTCATGATTTAATTTGCAAATGTTTTTATTGTACTTTATTCAAAAGACTGATTCATTTTTAAGAAGCGGTAGCAACACAATCTAAAACGTATTTATAAAGAAATTATGGTTCATTATCTCAATGCAGCAGGAATAAATGTATAATGCTACAGGCAAAGAATACCTTGAAATTCATCGGAAGCTATTTTGCAAAGAAATTGTAATGCCTTTGACGAATTATTTAAAAAGCTCCAAAAATAAAAATTTCAGTTAAAAGGGATTTAGGAGACAGATAATGAACCAAGTGCTTTCAGCTGGAGTAAAATCACCAGGGATACCCTATTGACAGAGGAAGCTTGTGAATATTCATGAAATTGATCTGTAATAGCTTCCCATTTTCCATAATCACCGTTAAAACTTATTCTGACAGAATGGTGTGTCAATGTGCCTCTTGTGTTTGAAAGGCTTCAACCTCCAGGTGTTACTAGTTACTGATACGAGGGGGATTTATTTTATCCTTTATTTTAGTGTTCTCAGAGGGCAGGACATTTTGTTTTAACCGTCTGCTCCCTTAAGACTCTGTAGATGGTGCTATTGTGCAGCATAATCATCATTCAATTAACTAACTCTGACAAAGGACCGTACAACTGCAGCAAAAACGGTGAAGTTAAACTTAACGGTTATGATGAGATTTAAATCTACAAAGTCACTATTTACAAGTGTAATGTATTTGCTTCATGGGTTCTTTGCTTAAGAAATCATAGCAACACATTGCTATTAAGAACTAGTTGGTTTATTAGCAAAAGGTTTAACAATCACACTACACATTACCAGTTCATCCACTAGGCTCACAACCACCTGCCTCATCGTAGATCCCCCAAACCCAATTGGCTGGGGTTTTATTCAGTCTTGATGCGAACATCACATGACTGGCTAAGCCACTCCCAACTCAACAGCTCTACAAACCTGTGAGCATACTCACAGGGATTATACATTACAAAAAGTGAATTATGGAATGTTTTGCATGGTGCTCTTTTACATAGTGGCACTAAAAGGTGAGATATCTGTGAGAGTGACTGAAGGTACAGGCCGAAGGGAAGCTTTTGGGTACACTGTGTACGTGGTGAGATGGGGCAGCAAGATGAAGAGCATTCTATTGTGTAGGAACATGGTGGCTGAAAGAAATGGGGCAGGGGATGGTGGGACCTACAGTACGTCCGAGTAACAAAGAGAGGATGTGTGTTGGGATGTAGGGCTGGAGAAGATTGCCAAACAAGGTAGAGTGAGGCCATGGAAAGATTTGAGGGTGAGGATTTTAAAATCAATACGGTAGCAGCATATCGATAAGGACAACAATGGGCTGATATTCTTCTCTCCCCTCCCCCCCCCCCCCGGGCCATCAGTTCATACTGGCACTCTTCGGGGAAATTGAAAGTATTGCAAAATTGGGAATTCCCATGCGTAATGTGTGGCAGCGTCTTAATTACCTGAAACAGCAGCTTTAAATAGAGCCGAGGGAAGAATACAAGAGCAATGCTGCCTTTTATCTGCAAATGTGGACGGACAAGTGGACAATAAGGAGGCAATTTTGTGATGTTCAGCTTGTGAGTAGAGCCTTGCCTTTTACCAGTTTTAACCTATGCCCTTTTCAGCAGGACCCATTCCTATTTCGGAACCACAGAATCGTCCCTCCAGTGCTATCTTCCTATTTTTGACCTGTGGTCTCTATCTGGCGAAGCTCCAACCAAGGAGCACATATTTGCAAAATGACCCTTTAAGCTTTGGTGCTCTAACTCTCCCACATGCAATGCAGGCGGTTGCCATGCATGTAATACTAGACCCAGCACTTCAAATGACCTGTCACTGTGGAACATCATTTGGTGAAACAAGCAGAATGGTGAACTATTTTGCCAAATTGATGACCTATGGGAAGGGGGTATCTGTTAAAGCTACTGAGAGGCTCATTTAGGACTGATGCTAAGAATGTGTTCATGCAAAGAATGATCAGCACTTGGAATAGCTCTGGCATCATTTAAAAAAACAGTTGGATGCTGTGATGGAGAACTGAAGACTTTTCTAGATGAATGAGCTAAGATGGCTGTACTACTTACGTAATTGCACGGTAATTTAACCATCACAATAAACACAACACTATTTCAATTGTTTTATTTAGCTTGGTAGGAAAGAAAAGACCTTAGATCCTTATAATTTATTGCATGGTAACACCAGCTGCCCAAAATTGATAAAAATGACAAACTTAATGAACAAGATTGAGACAAGTTGTGTTTTATAGAACAGGAGCTGATCTCCCCTTAATGGTTCAAGTGCTTGTGAGGGGGCTGGGGACTGAGTGGCTGCTCGCAGAGCTCTAACAGCATTACTTACAGTGAGTTGCAAGGTTTATAAGAATAGCAACACTAATCTATCAACACTCGGGGGAATCCTAGGATGTGGGAGCCTTGGGAAGTCTGGCATTACTAGGAAGTGGGCCCTGGGTCTGGGAACATTAGGGGGGATGATCTTGGTGTCTGGGACATTTGGAGATGGTTTTGAGATCGGGAACATTGGGATTGCAGTCCAGGGAGATGTGGCCACTGAATTGGGGGTTCCAGGATTTAGGTGTGGAATGGAAGGAAAAGTTTGAGAAAAAGGCTCCCAAGACCCAGCAGGACTGTGAAAAGGTTCTGACATTGGGGGATGACCAGGGTCTCGCAGCCGACTGGGGAAAGGGGACCAAGGGAATAGAACCCTAATTGCCCGTGGCCATTTTTGAGCCATCAGGCCCCAACTGCCCCACCCCAACATGTTCCTGGCCATCATCCTCTCCTCCAACCTGCCTGCATTTGTGCCCTCCAATATCCGAGCATTTTCTTTATTGTCAGCTAGTTCCTCTGTTTACACTTCTGCCGTAAAATATTCTGCTTCTTAAAATGAATGGATGGAAAATCTCGGCCTGGCAGTGCAGATTCTTCTTATATTTGTTTCCAGCATGCTCCAGGAGCGCAGAAGCAAAAAACTGATCTGATCCTGTCCATTGGCCACTGGGCATGTTAGGTTAAAATGATTGCCTTTGTTTTTTTTTTCAACTATTAACAAAGAAATGACATTACTGTAATAAGTGTCGGCCATGTGTGTGAAGCCCATAAAAGAAAATCGCATTTGTTAATTTAATGTCCGCTTGCCTGACATGAAGCTTTGAAAATGCAATCTCCAGTTTCTTTTAAAATCATTTGGAAAAAGAAACATGATGGACAAACCTTTCTGCCCTTCAACTCAGATTGATGCACAGATTGCATTATGGAAAAATGTAGCAAATTGCATATTCTTCAAATGCACATGTTGAGGTAAAAATATTCTGTCAAAGCCCTTGCTTTCAAGACCTAGGTCTTGAAGCAAAAACTTTAATGAAGGAATTAAAAGACACAATAGGCAACCAGTATTTAAATTTAATTACGTATTGCAAAATGTTCAGTTATTTGATTTCAACATTTTGCTCAAAACCTTATTTTGAACATTAAAAATTTTGAGTTACTAAGAAATAAAATGGCGGATTAATTTTTATTAAAACATTTTGAGTAATTCGATTAGTTCATCAACAAGCCGGGAAAATCTTTAGATACCGATTCTCATATTAAAATGTTAACATATTTATTCAGAGTTTTCCCATTACAAATGTTGTCATAGGTGGTTTCCATTATAAATATTGATGCAGTGTTACAGTAAGTAATGTTTATGGATGTGAAGTGTACACAATACGTAAGATTTTTAATAATGTATACAGGACATTGTTAATTTCCCTTGGGCAAGATGCAAGATTTCCAGGTAAGGCTAGATTTTTTTTCATCTGATTTATTTTAAATGGTTTACTGCCGCTGATAAAATAGCACCAATTGAAAAATCTACAGTGATCTTTATTAAAAAAAAAACGCACAAGTAATCCGCTTGATTTTTGAAAGCTTTTAAATTATTTTTACAATCTGCAAATGAGAAGACTATATTTAATCTCTAAACTTAGATAGTAGATAATCCAACAGTAGAGTTTTGTTTTATCTCTATGGGCCAAAAATTGCGGTCGGAAGCTTCCTGCGGGCGGATGCCTCCTACCGAAAAATTTTTAACGAAAATACCTGGTGGTCCAGAGGAATGTACACTTGTGCTCCGAGGCCTAGGTGCACAGTCCAGAGTAGGGGCCCACGTATTCTAGGAACGTAAGCGAAGCCTGGGATCACGTGGGTCTGGACCACCAATCACAATGTAGCATTCTCATTCGTAGTAATGGAAGCTACGCGCTCCCGTTACTATCAATGAGAGTACCCCTAAACTCAAATAAAACACACACAAATTTTTAAAATCTTCACTTTTTAAAAATTAATAGAAATTGCAATAAATTAAATGTTTTAGAGAAAAATTTATTTTTTTGAATTAAAAAAAAATGTTTTAATTATGTTAAAAATAAACTTACCTTCATAGACAGGGTTTTAAAAATAAAAATAAGTACCTGTAATAACATTAATTTCTTCTATCTATTAAAAATCTTATGCTGGTAAAAGCAGGCCTTACCAAGCGTAAGAGTTTGAAGGACATTTGCTGGGCAAGAGTTGGGCAAATATCCCAAATCTCTGCCCGCGAAGGCTCTTCTCCCGGGGATGCGTTGGATCTATCAAAAGACATTTTCCAATTTTCTTCTCTTCTCCTGAAGTTGGGAGCTGCCCCAGTACTTCCTCAGGTGGCCATTTTTAGTCTTACCATCAGTCATTAGTCTCATGATTTGTGGGAATTTTCACCGTTCACACAGGAAATGTAAGCTATGTGAGCATTTAAAACACCTGCAAATCATGGGACACGCGAGAAATGGGACACGTGAGTAAACTGAGTGTTAGCAATGCTGCTGTATTCTTCAAGAACCTAGATGGTGAGTTGAGGCAGACTATTAAAACATGGAAGGCAACATAGCCAAATTTGATCCTCTTTTCTCTGACATCAGCGCGCTCAATTTCCAATACAGATCACTAAAGAGCAATTAGGAGTGGAAACATTGGCTGATTTTTTCCCTCTCTCTGCTGATGTCATTTGCTGGAACTGCTACTCCGACTGAGGCTCAGAGTCAAATCTGGTGCTCAGCTTAACATTACCATAAGGACAGCTAGCAGAGCATCTATCTTAAATATTACCGTAAGGAGAGCTAACAAAGCATCTATCAACAAATGTTGAGCAGGGAGCTCCTTGTTTTTTTCAATACCTGGAAGGAGTTAACAACTATGCCATGAGTGGGACCATCACTAGTTTTGGTAAGTGTCTCTTTTAATGTAATTATTTGTGAGGCAGGAACCTCATTAACACTATGCTAAATGGCTGAGAAAATTTCAACATGCATTTTTCATATTAACATTGTGTTGATTTTTAAACATCTTTGATGTCAGATATGTGTCAAACATTAAACATGTTACTATTCACTGTTTGAATTCTGTTGCAGTAATGGGATGTAAAATAGACATTAAAAACTTACAGTCTTCAGTGTAGCAAAGCTTGCAAAAACTGCAATCCATTTTCTCCAATGACATGCCCAATATTCAAAGGGTAGTGCTTGCAAGACTCATAAAGGTCGTTTCACAGCTTCAGTGATGCACTGGCATCATCTTCCTGGCAGGGATTCAAGCCACTATGCAGGTTAGTTCAACCAATGTGAAGGCTGGTTTACATTCCGCTCGCACTATGATATTAAATGCCTGAGGCATTGCAATATAATCTGTGCAGTATCTTTGTTTTGCTAACATACAGGCTGGAATAGATTCAGCTCTGACTGTTGGTTTGGCTGACATTTGAGACAGCTTGCTGTCTGCACTCCAAGAAAGATTAACAGACATTCAGGATGTCATCTGCAGTAGTCTGAACTAAGTTGATGACTGGCTGGACTGCAAAATCTATTTACACTCATGGTGGTATGAAAATGATGTGAGAATCCCAGTTTACAGCTCAAAAGCAGTTCTTAACATGCGGTAAAAATTCTGCTTCTGCACTGCTGGTGCATGCTGTTTAGGGGCAGCACGGGCCAGCCCACACTGCGATATGTGCGCACACTAGGTCCGTGCATCAGAGCAGGTCTCCAGTCGTCTTGGTTTACCCTTGCCACTGGACCAAGACCTAGCTCTGTCAAGCCCGTGTGGTGGCTGGTGTGCAACGGCCATCCCACGTTATAAAAATCCACGAACAGGCATCTTACATCCACAGGATGTAGTTCGCGATCTGGAATATTAGGTCCTTCATTGAAACACCTGTGAACTCATCCTTTTTTGGCGTGGAAGCAAGTCATCCTCGTTTCAAGGGATCGCCTATGATGATGGCAGTACGTATCACAAAATTGTGCAACTCAAGCCCGTGATTTTCCTCCATTGTAATTAATGTGATACGCTTTGGGACACCCTGAGGTCAGGACAGGTGCTATATAAATGTAAGTTCCTTCTTCAAAGTATTCTTTTCCAAGTCGGAAAGATGTTCTTCTTTCCCTGTGGCAGCTTGAAAAGCAACATTAAATGTCGACATCAAGTTCGTCATCCACTCCATGGCCTCTGGTTAATATGGAGTGGATGGATCTTAGTCGAGCACTGGTTCACAAGATGCTCCATGGTTTGGAGCTACACATAGGGCTATCCTTCATCTTTCATTTATGCAGCAAAGAGATTGCTGCTCCCATATGAAGCTCTGGGGTGGTTCGCAGTGACCCATATTTTACACGGCATGGTGAATCCAAGTGGTTGATCCATGGGCTCCATGATCAGGTCCTGATTCTTGGCCCCGCTGATTTCCCACATCCTCCACCACTTGTCTTTTAGGTGAGAGTTTTGGCCGCTAACCAGAAGGAGCTCCTAGACTTTTCGCATGTCGGGAGCTTCTGGAGATCTTCCATTAATCGTCAGATTTGTGTTTTGCCAAGGCCCAGTTGTATTCTCTGACTTTCGCTGCTTCTCTCCTGAGAGGTGGTGACAAGATATGTGTGAGCTCAGGGAGACAGATTATCGGTGTTGATTTCAGCACTCTTGTGATCATCTTTAAAGATTTGGAGAGGAAGATGGCACCTTTTACCCAATGTTCTGTGGCACCCTTTACCTGCTCCAGCACAACTAATTCCATCAACAAGGTGACCAAACACTGACCGATGCCCAATGAAAGCAGCACACAATGAAAAATGTCAATATTCTGTCATTAATGTGTCTCCTCAAACAGCCACTTAAATCACTGTGTTCAGCAAGTGGGTGGATCAATCTATGATTGGAAAGACATTTAAACAATCCTTGAAATGCTGTTAAAATTCATCCATTGATTAACAAACTGAGCTTATAGGAAATTATGCTGCTGTACATGTGATATTTACATCTGTTTTGTGCTACTATTAATAACATGTATAATCTTGTTATGGTAATATTAGTAGTGACAGTTAAATCCGTTTTGTTTATTAGAGGTCTCAGATGAACTAAATTGTTTGTCTCGATAACATAATTAGCTCTAGACATAAACCCATTACCAGCATTTGGTGCATTTCCTCTGTCCATTGTTGACTGAATTCAGATGTGGCTCACAAATGAAAGAATTGTGTGTTAAGCTTGCTAATCTTCTCAAAGAATCATTTTTTTAAACATGGGGTAAAGAAGGAAGGGGGTCGCAGTATTGATTAAAGAAATAATTACAGCTGTGAGGAGGGATGATATGTTGGAAGGATCATCAAATGAGGCCATATAGGTTGAATTGAAGAACAAAAAATGGGTGATCACACTGCTGGGAGTGTACTATAGACCCCCAAACAGTCAGAGGGAGATAGAAGGGCAAATTTCTGAGAAGTGCAAAAACCACAGGGCAGTAATAGTAGGGGATTTCAATTACCCTAATAGTAACTGGGATAGAATTAGTGTGAAAGGTATAGAGGGTGCAGAATTCCTAAAATGCATTCAGAAGAACTTTTTTAGTCAGTATGTAGCAAGCCCAACAAGGGGCGGTTCTGAACTTAGTTTTAGGGAATGAAGCTGGGCAGGTGGAAGGGGTATCAGTGGGAGAGCATTTAGGTGCTAGTGATCATAATTCAGTTAGATTTAGGGTAGTTATGGAAAAGGACAATGATAGACCAGGAATAAAAGTTCTCAATTGGAGAAAAGCCAATTTTGCTAAGCTGAGATGGAATTTAGCCATAGTGGACTAGAAACAGCTACTTGAAGGTAAATCAGTGTCAGAGCAGTAGGAGGCATTCAAGGAGGAAATCCTGAGGGTTCAGAGCAAGAATATTCCCTTAAAGAAAAAGGGTGGGACTAACAAATCTAGATATCAAGGGACATACAGGATAGGATAACGAAAAAAAGGAAGGCTTATGACAGATGCCGAGGGCTCAAAATTGCAAAAACTCTAGAGGAGTATAGAAAGTGCAGGGGAGCAATTAAAATGAAATTAGGAAAGCAAAGAGAGAGCATGAAACCATTTTGGCAAGTAAAAACAAGGAAAACTCAAAGATGTTTTATAAATACATTAAGAGCAAGAGGATGTTTCTATGTTTCTATGTTTTCTATGTTTTCTATAACTAAAGAAAGAGTAGGGCCTATTAGAGATCATAAAGGTAACCTGTGTGTGGAGGCAGAAGACAAAAGGGTATGGTTCTTAATGAATACTTTACATCTATTTTCACAACAGAGAGGGGCACTGCAGACATTGCAATCAGGGAGGAGGAGTGTGAAATATTAGATGAAATAAACATAGTGAGAGAGGAAGTATTAAGAGGCTTAGCAGCTTTGAAAGTGGATAAATCTCCAGGCCCGAATGAAATGTATCCCAAGCTGTTAAGAGAAGAAAAAGAGGAAATAGCAGAGGCTCTGACCATCATTTTCCAATCCTTTCTGGCTACAGGTGTGGTGCCGGAGGACTGGAAGACTGCTAATGTTGTACCTTTGTTTAGAAAGGGAGAAAAGAATAGACTGAGTAATTACAGGCCAGTCAGCCTAACCTCAGTGATGAAAAAATTATTGGAAAAAAGTCTGAGGGACAGGGTAAATTCTTCATTTAGAAAGACACGAATTAATCAAAGACAGTCAGCATGGATTTGTTAAGGGAAGGTGTCTGCTGTACATGGTCCATGTTTCTGAGCCATACAGGATGGCGGGTATTACTACAGGTATTACTACAACCCTATAGACCATGAGCTTGGTGACAGTTTTGAGGGCCTGGTCTTCTCAATGATGTCTCCGCAAGAGCCTACAAATCCCCTGGGAGGACAGACACACCAATGTTAGCAGCCTCGACCAGGTCAACATCCCCAGCATTGAAGCACTGACCACACTTGATCAGCTCCGCTGGGTAGGCCACATAGTTCGCATTCCAGACACGGGACTCCCAAAGCAAGCGCTCTACTCGGAACTTCTTCACGGCAAATGAACCAAAGGTGGGCAGCGGAAATGTTACAAGAACACCCTCAAAGCCTCCCTGATAAAGTGCAACATCCCCACTAACACTTGGGAGTCCCTGACCAAGACCACCCTAAGTGGAGGAAGTGCATCCGGGCGGGCGCTGAGCTCCTCGCGTCTCGTCGCAGAGAGCATGCAGAAATCAAGCACAGACAGCGGAGAGTGCAGCAAACCAGCCCCACCCACCCCTTCCCTCAACGACTATCTGTCCCACCTGTAACAGAGACTGTGGTTCTCGTATTGGACTGTACAGCCACCTAAGAACTCATGTTCGGAGTGGAAGCAAGTCTTCCTTGATTCCGAGGGACTGCCTATGATGATGATAAGGGAAGGTTGCGTCTGATTAACTTGATTAAAATTTTTGAGGAGGTAACGAGGAAGGTCAATGAGGGTCGTGCGTTTGATGTAGTGTATATGGATTTTAGCAAGGCTTTTGATAAGGTCCCACATGGCAGAATGGTCACGAAAGTAAAAGCCTATGGGATCCAGGGCAACGTGGCAATTTGGATCCAAAATTGGCTCAGAGGCAGGAAGCAAAGGGTAATGGTTAATGGATGTTTTTGTGACTGGAAGGCTGTTTCCAGTGGGGTTCCACAAGGCTCAGTACTAGATTGTCTATCCTCCCAGTGGATTTGCAAGATCTTGTGGAGGCAGCGTTGGTGCAATTTCTCCAGCACTTTGAGGTGTCTACAGTATATGGTCCATGTCTCTGAGCCATATAAGAGAGCGGGTATCACTACTGCCCTGTAGACCATAAGTTTGGTGCCAGATTTGAGGTCCTGGTCTTCAAACACTCTCTTTCTCAGGCAACCGAAGGCTCCGCACGCCAACATTCGACCAGCTCTGTTGGGTGGGCCACATCGTCTGCATCCCCAAAGCAAGCGCTCTACTTGGAGCTTTGTCGCGCCAAGCGGCCCCAGGTGGGCAGAGAAACGTTTCAAGGATACTCTCAAAGCCTCCTTGATAAAGTGCAACATCTCCACCGGCACCTGGGAATCCCTGGCCCGAGACCGCCTAAAGTGGAAGAAGAGCATCCAGGTGTGCGTTGAGCACCAAGGGTCTCGTCACCGAGAACATGCAGAAAACAAGCGCAGACAGCGGAAGGAGCGTGTGGCAAACCAGTCCCACCCACCCTTTCCTTCAACAACTCTGGGTCCCACCTGTGACAGAGACTGTAATTCCTGTATTGGACTGTACAGTCACCTGAGAGCTCACTTTTCGAGTGGAAGCAAGTCTTCCTCGATTTCGAGGGACTGCCTATGATGATGATGTTGAGTACTAGGTCCCTTGCTTTTTGTGATTATATATCAATGATTTAGACTTGAATGTGGGGGGTATGATTAGGAAGTTTGCAGATGATACTGAAATCAGCTGTGTAGTTGATAATGAAGAAGAAAGCTATAGACTGCAGGAAGATATCAACGAACTGGTCAGGTGGGCAGAACAGTGGAAAATGGAATTCAATACGGAGAAATGTGAGATAATGCATTTGGGGAGAGCTAACAAGGCAAGTTAATATACATTAAATGGTAGGACACTGAGAAGTTTAGAGGAACAAACGGCCCTTGGAGTGCATGTCCACAGATCCCTGAAGGTAGCAGGTGGGTGGGTAAGGTGGTTAAGAAGGCATACTGAATACTTACTTTTATTAGCTGAGGCATAGAATATCAGAGCAGGGAGGTTATGCTTGAACTGTATAAAACACTAGTTAGGTCACAGTTAGAGTACTGTGTGCAGTTCTGGTCACCACATTACAGGAACGATGTGTGATTGCTCTAGGGAGGGTACAGAGGAGATTTACAAGGATGTTGCCTGGACTGGAGAATTTTAGTTATGAGGAAAGATTAAATAGACTGTTTGTTTTCTTTGGAACAGAGGAGGCTGAGGAGAGACCTTATTGAGTTGTATAAAATTATGAGGGGCTAGATAGAGTGAATAGGAAAGACCTATTTTCCTTAGCAGAAAGGGTCAACAACTAGGGGACATAGATTTAAAGTAATTGGTAGGAAGTTTAGAGGGGATTTGAGGGGAAATTTCTTCAGGGGACTGGAACTCACTGCCTGAAAGGGTGGTAGAGGCAGAAACCCTTACCACATTTAAAGGGTACTTGGATGTGTACTTGAAGTGCCGTAACCTACAGGGCTACGGACCAAGAGCTGGAAAGAGGGATTAAGCTGGATAGCTCTTTGTCGGCCGGCACGGATACCAGGCTGAAATGGCCTCCTTTTGTGCTGTAAATTTCTATGATTCTAAAGAACCTTGCACATTAATGCACAGAGGAGCACATCTTGTGACGGAGAAGTGGTATTGGAGAGTCTTGAATTGAAAAGTAAAATATGAGAGGAATGGTCCCTTAATGTAACTGCAATCATTTTCCTCCTGGGCAGTAACCGCTCAGGTTGCCAGTTTGTTTTTATCAGTTAGTGGGACAGATATGACAATCTAAGTCTGATGTCTGAAACAAAATTGAATGCAGCTGGAATGTAAACAGTTCCGGCACCAAACCTGTGATTTAAGCTTACATTAATCTTATGCAATTGTGTCCGATATCCTCCTCTGGTTGTGTGCAGTGATTTGCAATCCCTGTTATTTCAACTATTTCTAAAATCAAATGTCCTGCTGTAAATTGGACATAATATAAATGACGGAAAGGCAGCAATTGCTAGAATTTAGTACCTTACTGCCCCTTTTTTGCTTCAACATATTTTCCCTAATTTTTTGATGGGATTTTCTACAGAAGATTAATAAAAATGAATTTCTCAGCAACCCATAGAAGCTCCCCAAACATGCAAGTAGCTCAATTTCTAAAGAATCATCGAAATGTAATCACAGAATGAGGCCCATTGTACAGTGCCAGTCTTAGCACCACATTCAGGTTTCTCGTCTCTTTCCCAATATCCTTTACAAATGAAAGTGGAAATACCGGATAAATCAGAATTATAGTTAATTTTCAACAAATGCATCAACTGGGCCAGTCAGAAACACTCAGATCATGTGGGCTTGCCCAAGCAATCAAAGAAGGGAATCCCCATTCATGCTTACGCGGATTCCCTATGTACGGAACTACCATAAGTATGAATGGGGATCACATAAAAAATACCTCTACACATAAAATAATTTTTTTTAAACCTCTACATATTTAAAATGAATTAAAATGGCATTTATTTTAAAACATAAATGTAATTTTTTGAAAAATTAATTTACATGTTTTAACAGACTAAAAATAAACTTACATTATTGCTCAGGGTTTTTAATGTTTAAATGATTGAAAAAATGTTACTTTTCTGTTTTTTAAAACTCTTACGCTACGCCTGCTTTTACCAGGCGTAAGAATTTCACAGGCATTTGCTGGACAGAAGCTGGGCTTTTCCGCCAGCAAATGCCCTTTCCTTGGGCATTCGTACGATCTGTCAAGAGAATCTTTGATGGATCGCAAGTTAAGACATAAGAACATAAGAAATAGGAGCAGGAGTAGGCCAGTTGGCCACTCTAGCCTAATCCACCATTCAATAAGATCATGGCTGATCTGATCTTGGCCTCAACTCCCCTTCCCTGCCCGCTCCCCATAGCCCTTGACTTTCATATCATTCAAAAATCTGTCTACCTCCGCCTTAAATATATTCAATGACCCAGCATCCACAGCTCTCTGGGGTAGAGAATTCCAAAGATTCATGACCATATGTGAGAATAAATTACTCCGCATTTCCATTTTAAATGGGTGACCCCTTATTCTGAATCTATGCTCCCTAGTTCTAGATTCCCCCACAAGGGGAAACATCCTCTCTGCATCTACCTTCAGAATCTATGTTTCAATAAGATCAATTATATCCTTCCTTAAATAAGGAGACCAAAACTGTACACAGTACTCCAGATGTGGTCTCACCAACGCCCTGTACAGTTGTAGCAGGACTTCTCTACTTTTATATTCCATCCCCCTTGCAATAAAGGCCAACACTCCATTTGCTTTCCTAATTACTTGCTGTACCTGCATGCTAACTTTTTGAGTTTCATGTACAAGGACCCCCAAATCCCTCTGTACTTCAACATTTGTAATCTCTCTCCATTGAAATAATAATTTTATTTTTTATTTTTCCTACCAAAGTGTATAACCTCACATTTTCCCACATTATACTCCATCTGCCAAATTTTTGCCCACTCACTTAGCCTGTCTATTTCCCTTTGCAGATTCTTTGCATCCTCCTCACAACTTGCTTTCCCACCTTTCTTAGTATCATCAACAAACTTGGCTACATTACACTCGGTCCCTTCATCCAAGTCACTAATATAGATTGTAAATAGTTTAAGCCCCAGCACTGATCCCTGTGGCACCCCACTAGTTACAGTTTGCCAATGCCAGCACATGCCTAAACCCAGAACTTGCGTAGTCCCTAGGGGTGCATGCGCATCTCAGACGTGCCCGTAGGGGCAGTAAATTCAGCCCCAATGAAATCTACATATAAGATTTTCCACTTAAAACTTGAAACCTTAATATTTAACCATTTGTGACGTGTTTGTATTTTCAGTAGAATTGATTTACAATGTAAATATTAACACCAATTATTTAAACTGAACATGGATGGATTTAATTATCAACTTCAGCACTGGACTGTTGAGTATCTGAAAATATACTATGCAGCGCAAGCAATATTGTAATGCTGGACAGGCATGATTTTGATGACAAACTAATACATCTGTTTTGGTAGGAAATCACCAATCTGTTAATTACATTTGTGCAGGTGATTAAAGGTTGTTGCAATGGCATAAGCTGTTGGGCCACCAATTCATATGCCAAGATAATGGAGTATCCAGATTTAATTCCTGCACATTACTGTGTTCCAGATCTCAATCATGCTGTTGTGTAGAGCAGAGAAGGTAGCCTACATGTTTGGCTGCTGGCCCCTATTGCAGAAGTAATCATTTCAACACCAGCTACATAGGGTATGCCCTCCAGCTACACAGGAGAATGTTCATTCACATAAATACATTTTTGTTTCACTTTAAAATACTCTTTTTCAAATAATGACTGCATTTATATAATTTACTTTCCTTTCTCTTTCTCATCTATTGGTTCACAGGTACAACCTTCTGGAAGACAGTTGCGGTTGCTATTCATGTCCCAATGAAGGAAGAGCAGCAGTCCATCTTCAGCATAAGGATTCCTCTTGTCAGGAAGAGCTGGGCATCAGTAAGGACGTTAGCAGATAGTATGAAACAGCAACCAGACTATTGACGTAATCTATATTACTCTGCTGTTCATGTACCTTTGTGGGTGATTCAGGTTTTCTGGGTGCACTGGGTTACAGAAGGTGATGGTGGAAACCACGCATTGCTATTCCAGAAGAAACTTCCAAGGTTCAAATAAAAGAACTGTAAATATAATGTCTCTGTAAATAGTTTCAACACAAATTAGGTAGATACTATTGGATATCAGAATATAATCATTACCTCAGCCATGTTACTGTACAGTTATTGAGCACTGTCCGAGTATTTATCCATCGGGCAGGAGGAAGAGTCCTGCAAGATGCTCTTAACTTCCAACAGCTGCAACATTAGTACAGACCTGGTCTGTACAGACCAAGTCATCTGAAATCCAAAAAGGAGAATTGGGGAAAAAATACCTAATATATTTTTTAAATGCTCAGCTGCAGAGGTGAGAACTTAAAAAAAAATACCTTTTCAATTTTAAATGTTTACAAATTTCTCATTAGTTCTTGTATACAGTCCTCATCTCAAAACTTGACCTGTGCCTGCTTAAGGGTTTTTAGGATGTTATGAGGCTCTCATGACGTGTCTCCTTCGAAGCTACAGCAATTACACAGTATGCATCAATACACCTGCACCCTTATACACTAGAATGCACCTTGAGCAAGCATATGGTAGTTTTGTACAATCATCCTTGTGAACAAGTGATTTAAGATGATGGCATTATTCACATTCCTAGTGTCTGTGCATAATTGATATGGGGTAATTATGGAGAGTGATTGACAGTAGAGGCATAAGCCACGACTATAATTGGTGTGAGCCTGACACTCCACATCCTTTTTTAACTACCCACACATTTTCTTATTAAGTCAGAAACAGTGTATGTCAAACGGATGAATAAAAGTAATCCATTGTCTATAAGTTCTGAGGGGTGCCTCTCTTTCTGCAATCTAAGCATGCCTATACCACTAATAGCTGTCCATCAATGTTAAAATCAGAAAAATAAGCATACAAGCTATATTAATTTATATTCTCCACTGTCATTTACTTCACTGTACAGTGGATTAAATAATGAAACAGTACATGGGATCCCGCCTTTAAAAAAAAATCTTCCTAACCTGAGGACGTGGGAGACAATTGTAGTGCTCCACTGGTGCACCAGCTGAAATTGACTAAAAGCACAGACTGCGGATTGAATATGAGACCATCTTGTTATATAGCTGCCATTGTCACCCCTTCCTCAAAAGGCCCAGCCTTGACCCATTCATTTTTCCAACTGCTGCACCATCTCTGTTTGCTAATGTATCATTGCCTTCCTACTCCATGTCCAAAATTTCCTCTTTGTATTCCTTCATTCTGGCTTCCACCTGTCTTCCAGCTCCAAAACTACCCTGGCCAAAATCTTGAATAACCTGTGACACTGTATCTTCATCTTCTTTGACTTTTCAGCTGCATTTGATATGGTTGACCAAATCCTCCTCCATAAGCTCTCATCTGTTGTTCAGCTCCATGGGGTTCCCCTTGCTTGGTTCCAGTCCCACCTATCCAAACACAACCAGTGCATCTCCAGCAATAGCTTCTCTTTCGTCTCGTGCACCATCATCTGCAGGGTCCTTCAAGAATCTATCCTTGGTCGCTTGCTGTAACTTACCTACATACTGCACCTTGCTGACATCATTTGAAAGCACTGGGTCAGCTTTGACATGCTGATGACACCAACTGTACCTCTCTCTCTTCTTGACCCCCTCGACTGTCTCTGTGCTATCAGACTGCTTGTCCAAGTCTTGGATGAGTTACAACTAACACGAACTTAACATTAGGAAGACTGAAGCCATTTTCTTTGGGCTCTGCCACATACTCAGTTTCCTTGCCACTGACTTCATCGAGCTCCCTGGCCACTCACTGAGGCTGAACCAGACTATTCACAGCTTTGCTGTCCTGTTTGACCATGAGCTGAGCTTTAAACCCCATATATCCTACATCAATATTTCTTGCTTCCACCTCTGCAACATTGCTTGCCTCCACTCCTACTTGAGCCCCTCTGCCCCTTATTGATGCATTTGACACCTCCAGACTCAACTGTGCTGATGCTCTCGGTTTCGACCTCCCAACCTCCAAAAACACCAAGGTTCCCCACAACTTTGCCATGTATACAAAAGCAAAATACTGTGGATGCTGGAATCTGAAATAAAAACAGAAAATGCTAGAAATCTCAGCGGGTCAGGCAGCATCTGTGGAGAGAAGCAGAGTTAACGTTTCGGGTCGATGACCTTTCATCAGAACTGCTGAATGTTCGAGATTAACAAATTCTTAAGGAATACTGAAAGAGAGAGAGGAGGAAAGAACAAAAGGGAGGGTCTGTGATAGGGTGGAAGACAGGAGAGATTTGAAAGACAAAAGGGATGATGGGCCGACTTGAGATGGTAATAGTAGAAATTAGAAAAAGATTAGTTTAGATAGGGTGTGAATGGTACGATAATTACCAGCTGCCATGGGAAGCAAAGAGAGAGTAAAAAAATACATCAGAGCAAAATGTGGGCAGAGGTTAAGGTCTGAAATTGTTGAACTCGATGTTGAGTCCAGGAGGCTGTAAAGTGCCTAAACAAAAGATGAGGTGCTGTTCCTCGAGCTTGCGTTGAGCTTCATTGGAACCCCTCTCAGCATTCCGAAGGGACTGCTCCCTCCACGACACCCTGGTACATTCCACAGTCACCCCCAGCAGCCCCTCCCCTTCCCATGACACCTTCCCGTGCAAGCGCAGGAGATGCAACACCTGCCCTTTTACCTCCTCCCTTCCCACTGTCCAGGGCCCCAAATACACCTTCCAGGTGAAACAGCAATTTACTTGTACTTTTTTCAATTTAGTATACTGTATTCGCTGTTCATGATGTGGTTTCCTCTACATTTTTGAGACAAAACGTAGATTGGGTGACCGCTTTGCGGAACACTTCCATTCAGTCCGTAATCGTGACCCCGAGCTTGTCACCTTAATTCTCCAGTCCCACGCTGATATCTCCATCCTCAGACTCATGCACTGTTCAATTGAAGCTCAACGCAAGCTCGAGGAACAGCACCTCATCTTTCGTTTAGGCACCTTACAGCCTTCTAGACTCAACATCGAGTTCAACAATTTCAGACCTGAATCTCTGCCCACATTTTGCTCTGATGTATTTTTTTTTAATCTCTCTTTGTTTCCCATGGCAGCTGATAATTATCCTGCCATTCACACCCTATCTAAACTAATCTTTTTCTACCTTCTGCTATTACCATCTCAAATCGGCTCATCATCCCTTTTGTCTCTCAAATCTCTCCTATCTTCCACCCTATCACAGACTCTCCCTTTTGTTCTTTCCTCTTCTCTCCCTTTCAGTACTCCTTAAGAATTTGTTAATCTTGAACATTTGCCAGTTCTGATGAAGGGTCATCGATCCAAAACGTTAACTCTGCTTCTCTCCACAGATGCTGCCTGACCCATTGAGATTTTCAGCATTTTCTGATTTTATTTGCCATGTATAGCCTGTCTTGCTTGTTTATCATCCCATCCTTATTGACCTATACTGGCTCCTCATTACCCAACACATTACATTTTAAATCTTTTTCTATAAATCCATCTTTGTCATAACCCATCTCTTCTCCAGTCTGAAGGCTCCATTCTTCTCATTGTTTTTTTTTGTGTGTCTCCCCCTTCTTCTATCCTACCACTGGTGGCACACTGTTAAGCTGCTTTCATCCTACAATTTGGAACTCCTTCTCTAAAGCTCTCTGTTTTTCTTTTCACCTTTTAATTAAAAAAAACCTGCTCAAAACCAATCTCTTTGACAAGCTTTTGGTCACCTCTTTTATTTTAGCCTTATGGCTTAGCATCCATTTTCCTTATGCTTATTTGTGAAGTGCTTTGGGATATTTCTTGGGTCAAAGGTAATAAATATGACTTAAGAGCACACCAAGTCTGAGTTACTAATCTCATCCATTCTGCCGCAGGGAGCTGCTGTGTTGAAGCAAATGGTCTTCCCACCACAGGTTGTGAGGCATAGAATGCTAGAGGCATTCTTGAGCACTGTTGCACTGCTAGCTCACTCAGAGTAACATCAGCAGAAGCCTGGGAGACGATCATCTGCCTGTTTCCCCTCGGTCACGGTTTGTACATGGTCTGGGAAACCAGGGAACTGGAGTGATAATATAGGGCATGTATGCCATCTAAATGAGGGAAACATTAAAAAACTATTTTTCCCCTGTCTGGTTTTGCTGAAGCATGTGCTAATGACATCCTGAATGATTGAAAAGCTGGAGTAACTACTGAGCACATCAGTGTGGTAATGGAGCTGAATCAATCTCAATAGTTACAGCCATTAACCCAGCATGATTCACAAACTTACCATTCAATTGTACATGATAATTCACTTCCTTCATATTATCTGAGTCACCTGACTCCTCCCAATCATAAGAGCATAAGAAAAAGAAGCAGGACTAGGCCATTTGGCCCCTTGAGCCTGCTCCACCATTCAATAAGATTATGACTGATCTGATTTTGGCCTCAACTCCACTTCCCTGCCCACTCCCCAGGAGTTCCTTCACTTATGTCATTGGTACTTGTTATTTAAACAAATATTCAGAAAATCACCAACATTTTTATGGACTTTTTTTTTAGTTAAAAGATACAGAGATACTCACAGAAAGTATCTGGGGGTCCTTGTGCATGAATCCCAAAAAGTTAGTTTGCAGGTGCAGCAGGTAATCAGGAAGGCGAATGGAATGTTGGCCTTCATTGTGAGAGGGATGGAGTACAAATGCAGGGAGGTCCTGCTGCAACTGTATAGGGTATTGGTAAGGCCGCACCTGGAGGACTGCGTGCAGTTTTGGTCACCTTACTTAAGGAAGGATATACTAGCTTTGGAGGGGGTACAGAGAAGATTCACTAGGCTGATTCTGGAGATGAGAGGGTTACTTTATGATGATAGATTGAGTAGACTGGGTCTTTACTCGTTGGAGTTCAGAAGGATGAGGGGTGATCTTATAGAAACATTTAAAATAATGAAAGGGATAGACAAAATAGAGGCGGAGAGGTTGTTTTCACTGGTCGGGGAGACTAGAACTAGGGGGCACAGCCTCAAAATACGGGGGAGCCAATTTAAAACCGAGTTGAGAAGGAATTTCTTCTCCCAGAGGGTTGTGAATCTGTGGAATGCTCTGCCCAAGGAAGCAGTTGAGGCTAGCTCATTGAATGTATTCAAGTCACAGATAGATAGATTTTTAACCAATAAGGCAATTAAGGGTTACGGGGAGCGGGCGGGTAAGTGGAGCTGAGTCCACGGCCAGATCAGCCATGATCTTATTGAATGGCGGAGCAGGCTCGAGGGGCTAGATGGCCTACTCCTGTTCCTAATTCTTATGTTCTTATGTATAGTTTGCTGGATGTTGGATAATGCATTGGGTTGATGTCACAAAAAAGAGCGGAGACTTTTGCCAACCCTGAAAACTTAATTTAGAAAACAAAATTCTACATGATTCTAATGAAGTACAAGAAGCCCAGCAACAGCACTTCAACTTTCTTGTAACGTGTGAACCTCACTTATTTATGTAATTTCAGGTGTTGGTCAGTCACAAGAAAGTTGAAATCAGTCACTTTTTTAAAACACACCAAATATGAACAGATCTAAACGAGATGATTGCAGCAGTATTTTCATATTTCTTGTGAATGTCATACAATTTTGTGTCTGTTGAAGTTAATACAAGTGATTCTGCCCCAGTAAAATATAATTTTGTTTTAAAACTGAACATGATCTGAATTTAAATAAAAAGTGTAAATTTTTTGTCTTGTAATACTACTGTTAAGCGCATTGGGTCACTTCGCTACATTAAAGACGCTATATAAATACAAGTTGTTGCCAGAAGTGTGTTGATTTTTTCCAAACACAATAATGTTATACTCTATCTATTATTTATTATCAGATTTTTAATTTGTTTAGATTCTATTATATAACATTTATTTGGAATTGAGTTATAGAATAAAATCTAGAATAGCTCCCAGTTGCAAGTCCATTTGGCTGGAACTGCATTTTACATATTTTGTTATACCCTGTACAAGCAACAAACATCTGGACAGCACAACATTTTTGAGGGGTAGGGTTGCAATTAAAGTTTAAAAATGTTTTTATTATATTAAATATTCCTACGCCTTTAATAGTGCATAATTCTAGGACAATTCCACTAATGTAGAATAATAGACAGCTGAGTGAGATACAAGGCAATAATTCAATAGATTGGGTCCATTGAAACGGTGAGAGCAAACCTTCAGTTGTTCATGTACCCCAGCAGAAACCCTTGAGATTTAGTTATTCCCTCAAAATCTTGGCTAGCTATTTGTTATAAGGAATAACGCATATAATTTCATTAAAAGAAACAATGTTGGTTATTTCTTCAAACTAAACTTTTTTTATAACATCAATCAAATGCGATATTGTTATGCAGGGAGCAGAAGACGGTGGCTACTAGACAGAGTCTCCATTCATTTTTACATTTTAAAAATATAATAGTTAAATTCTATAATTTGTGTACATATTGTGTCCGATTGCGGTAACTACAAAGGAATCTCCCTGCTGTCAACCACCAGGAAGGTCATCACAAGAATCCTCCTGAATCGCCTTCTTCCCGTGGCTGAAGAGTTCCTCTCAGATTCGCAATGCGGATTCCGCCCACTAAAGGACACAATGGACATGATCTTCACCGCGCGGCAGATTCAAGAGAAATGCAGGGAATAACACCAACCCTTGTACATGGCCTTCCGCGACCTCACAAAAGCTTTCCACATTGTCAACTGTGAGGGATTAAGGAGCGTCCTCCTCAGATTTGGCTGCCCTGAAAAGTTTGTTACCATTCTCCGCCTGCTCCATGATGACATGCAAGCCATGATCCTGACCAACAGATCCACCACAGACCCATTTCACCTTCGGACCGGGGTCAAGCAGGACTGCGTCATCGCACCAACGCACTTCTCGAACTTCCTTGCTGCAATGCTCCATCTCACGCTCAGCAAGCTCCCTGCTGGAGTGGAGCTAAATTACAGGACAAATGGGAATCTGTTCAACCTCCGCTGCCTCCAGGTCAGATCCAAGGTCGTCCCATCCTGCGTCATCAAACTACAGTATGCAGATGACGCCTGCATCTGCGCACATTCGGTGGCTGAACTCCAAGCCTTCGTCAACACCTTCATCGAGGCATACGAGAGCATGGACCTTACACTAAACATTTGTAAGACAAAGATCCTCTACAAACCTGCCATCGCCACACAGCACTGCCCCCTGATTATCAAATTCCATGACGAGACCTTGGACAACGTGGACCATTTTCCATATCTTGGGAGCCTACTGTCAACAAAGGCAAACATTGACGATGAGGTCCAACACCGCTTTCACTGTGCCAGTGCAGCCTTTGGTCGCCCGAGGAAAAGTGTTTAAAGACCAGAACCTCAAACCCGGCACCAAGCTCATGGTCTACAGAGCAGTTGTAGTACCCGCACTCCTATGCGGCTCAGAGATATGGACTATGTACAGCAGGCACCTCAAAACATTGGAGAAGTACCACCAATGCTGCCTCTGCAAGATCCTGAAAATCCATTGGCAAGATAGGTACACCAACGTCAGTGTCCTCGCTCAGGCCAATATCCCCAGCATCGAAGCACAGACCATGTTCGATCAGCTCCACTGGATGAGCCACTGGATGAGCAATTCTGACACGAGACTCCCAAAACAAGCGCTCCACTCGGAGCTCCGATACGGTAAGCGAGCCCCAGGTGGGCAGAGGAAATGCTTCAAAGCCTCCTTGAAAAAATATAACATCCCCACCGATACCTGGGAATCCTTGGCCCAAGACCGCCCAAAGTAGAGGAAAAGCATCCGGGAAGGCCCTGAATACTTTGAGTCCCTTCACCGAGAGCAATCTGAAGCCAAGTATCGACAGCGGAAAGAGTGCGCGGCAACCCAGGCTCCCCACCAACCTGCTCCTTCATCCACCGTTTGCCCCACCTGTGACAGAGACTGTAGGTCCTGCATTGGACTCCTCAATCACTTGAGAACTCATTTCTAGTATGGAAGCAAGTCATCCTCCACTGCCTATGATGGTGACACACAGAATAGCTCACAGCTATATTACAAGTAGCTTCATCATTACCATAGACACTTGAGTTTGTGATGCTTGTGAGTTATTCGACTGACATCACTTTGGAAACTGTACTTTTTAATACACCATTGCTATGCAGTATACATCCTCTGAAACTCTCTCCCCCAAAAAGCTGTTCTAGCTAGATAAATTGAAAATTTCAAAACCGAGATAGATTTTTGTTAGGCAAAGGTATTAAGGGATATGGAACCAAGGTGGGCAAATTGAGTTAAGATACCGATCAACCATAATTTAATTGAATCGCAGAATAGGCTCGAGAGGCTGATTGGCCGACTCCTGTTCCTATGTTCCTGAGTGTTTTTTTCCACCAACCAGATTATAAACTATATACTGAATGTGACATACTTTGTGTGGTGATAAAAATGCATTGACATTGCATTTCATAATGCAGACTCGGTTTGCAAATCTATTCTCCAACATAGTTTGCTATGTCACCTTTATTTTGCAGTGCGCCAACAAGAGGGCAGTCGAAATTGATCGCTCATTAATATGGTTCCCAAGTACTCCCGCATAACAATGGAGGAGAATGCTGCTAAAAAGGACTGAACCTGGTGGGGACAGGCAGGCAGCACATTCAACATTCAGATCAGCAGTGCAAATTGGGGCCCTTCATGTATCCACCATTTTCCCCTTATCAGAGTGGGGTTAATATGGTCGCTTCTTCCATTTATGGAGATATTCTATAAACTTCAACATTTGTTTTGGGTTTCTAAATCTATTACCCCTGCATTGAGAAATTGCACATCGTTTCATTAAGGTATCATGCTTCAGCAACACAACTGGTTGGAGTCTGCAGTGGTTTCGCAGTAAATATTAACATTACATGTATACCCTGCACCAATATCAAATGAAACCACGTACAGTTTACTCCGCTCCTTGGGACGTAGGATCCGCCCCTCCCAAGCACTGATTGGTCGCCCCGGCTTCCCTCTGGAACCCGAACCCCACCTCACGGGCAATTCTGTGTGGTCGACGTTGCTGCCAATCGCCCTGAAGTCCGGCTTCCGTTTGGGTGGAGCGGCCGTCAATCAAACGCGATCGTCGCTGGTGAATGGGCAGCGCCGCTGTCAATCATTCCGCCCGCTCCACTCAGGTTGAGGCGGGAAGGCGGGAGGAGAGTGAGTGCGTGCGTCCCGTCCTCTGGCAGCACGAAGCCAGGTGATTTAATTCAAAAATAAAACCGAAGAAGAAAAAAAAAGCGCTGACTTTGTGACCGGGGCCGTTGCGGGGATTTTAAAAGTTAAAAAAAAAAATTACCGGTTGGAGAAGAAAAACAATATATAAATTTTTTAAAAATAGTCGTCGAGATATCCCTTGGTGTTTGGGTGTAGGACGACAGCGCGGCGCGGGGATGTGAGGAGAGGAGAGGTCGGCAGAGTGGCCGCTGGCAGCAGCTCGATGGAGGCGATCATCGACGTGGACTCGCTCCTCTACTTCGCTGCCAGTTTACACCAGGGGTGGCTGCGAGTGTACGGTGAGTCCCGGCCAGGAGAATTTACAGTCTCGACCGTGAGAATTTCCCTCACCGCAAACTTTCTGCCCGGCCAGGAGCGGGGCTGGACAGGTGCAGTTGTCGCGATCGTTTGGCGCACCGATTTCATCCCCGCCCTCTGTGGGTGGGGGAAATAAATAAATGAAAACAAACAAACAAAAAAAGTTGTTCCGTCTAACGTTGACGACTAGTTTTTAAAAAAAATATTAAACTGAATGACGACGTGGATTTGTGCATGTGTCACATTGTACTTAAAAATAAAAAAAAGGCACCGGTCCTCTTCTATTTTGATTTTAAAATGTCATTTATTTTGGGGTGGGAGAGAAGTAAATTATAATGTTTCTGGTGGAATTTTCCAGAGTTGACAGACTTGAATTTTCCTTCCGAGTGTGCGCTTGTTGGGCGCTAGGCGGAGGCACGTGCGAGGTGTGGACAGGGCACGCGCCAGGATTGACACGGTGGGAAGGGCGTGTGCAAGAGGGGCGTGCAAGGCGCTTGAACCATGGGTGCGCATGTATGTGCATGCTGGATGTGGCATATACAGGAGTCAGCATGGTGGGGGAAGAACCAGTGCATTTGTGTGGACCGGATATGAGCGGTACCCGCCTGTTGTAAAAAAATAACAGGATAAGCAGTGAGGAGAGAACCAAATGAAGAGAGGGTACACACCTGAAATTGGACACGAGTGAAGGTGTGAACACAGTGGACATCAGTTCGGAAAGATGCAGTTGTGGACAGTGTGAGAATGTACTACAGTAATGAGTACAGATGAAGAATAAGCGCAGCTGCAGGCAGATTGTTAAGTTATGGAAAGTGGGTGTGGTAATAAGTGTGCATGTTGGACAGCGGCATGTATAGACTTTGAAGGACATGTGCAGACTCCTGCATGGTGCATGCAAGGCGTGAAGAACACTGACCAGTGGCACAAACATTAGGTGTAAGCAGTATTTTATTTTGGAAAGTTTTGCCGTTTATTTTTTGGTATGTTAAATAGCTGATTGCAAAAGATTTTGCGCTTGTAACTAAAGAACATTGGCGATCCATATATTTCCGTGTTTGATTAACAGAAGTGAAATTTTCAGTTTTATCCAGCATGTTTCATGTATTGACTTGCTCTAGCTTGTTTCTAGTCCTCAAATAGAAAGAAAAAGACTTGCATTTATATAGCTCCTTTCACGACCACTGGATGTTCCAAAGCGTTTTACAGCCAATGAAGTACTTTTTGACGTGTAGTCACTGTTGTCATGTAGGAAATGAGGAAATTTGTAAGCTCCCACAAACAGCAATGTGATAAAGACAAGATCATCTTTTTTGTTATGTTGATTTGAGGGATAAATATTGGCCGGCCAGAACTTCCCTGCTCTTCTTCGAAATGATACCATGGAATCCTTTATGTCCACCTGAGAGAGCAGATGTGGCCTCGGTTTGACGTCTCATCCGAAAGACGGCATCTCTGACAGTGCAGCCCTTCCTCAGCACAGCACTGGAGTGTTGGCCTAGATTTCTGTGCTCAAGTCTCTGGAGTGGGACTTGAACCCACAACATTCTGACTCAGAGGCAAGAGTGCAACCAACTGAGCCACAGCTGACACTGAATATGTCAGTCTCTGTTAGAACATTGGGAAGCTTGGTCAACTGGACAAAATACTATCAATGGCAAATTAATGACACAATAACCACTGATCTGTTTAGTATTGAATGAAGTCTTGGTAAGATTCTTGCTGTATCAATGCTTTAGTAGAAACCCAATTCTATCTTGCTATTCACAATGTTCTTAATCACTTGTATTCCCTCCAATTTGAGGTTTTCTGTTTGCCAATGTTCTCGCCCCATGTCTTGAAGGTGTTGACCGATTGCTGCGGTACAGTTCCATAGGTGCCTGTCACCCTTCAGTAGCTTGCCTAGATGGCTACTATTCATTTGTGAGCCTGGACAATGAGTGTTAACAGTCTATGTGACCATGGAAGGCGGGGATTATTGCAGCAAATCTCAATCCTGTTTTCATCCAACTTCCACATATTATAGATAAGATGCTCAAAGGAATCATCCGATGCTCTGTATGATGATCTAGATCGAGAAGGAGTCATCAAAGACATTCATTACGGCTTTTGGAGAAGAAAGTTGTGTTTTGCTAATTTATTCAAATTTTTTGAAGCAGTCACTAGCTTAGTGGTTGAGGGTAGCCCGGTAGACATAATCTACCTGGATTTTCAGAAAATTTTTGATGAGTTACCTCACAATAGATTGCTCTACAAGATAGAATCTTGTGGAATTAGTGGGAAGCTGCTACAGGTGATTAAGAATTGACTGCATGCTCGTAGGCATTATTATCAATGACTGTGGATCTGCTTGGAGACCAGTTTCCAGTGGTGTCCCACAGGAATCAGTGTTGGGGTCTTTGCTTTTTACTATCTTTATTAATGACCTAGGTATAGTGGGAATGATGCGCAAGTTTGTGGATCATAAAAGATCTATACAAGTGTTAGGAATGTGGAAGAGTGTAAACTACTGCAAGCAGATCTTGATGTGTTGGGGGAATGGATCCATGTTTGGCAAATGGTATTTAACTTAGATAAGTGCAATATTTATGCATTTGGGCAGAACCAACGTTTAGTATATAAAAACTGTACAGGGAACAGAACGAAAGCCTGTGGAGAAAGATAAAAAAAACCTTATAAAGACTTGCATTTATACACCGCCTTTCACGACCTCAGGATGTCTCAAAGTGCTTTACAGCCAATGAAGTACTTTTTTTTAACGTGTAGTCATTGTTGTAATTTAGTAAACAGTAGTGCAAAACTATCAAGATTTCATGATTAATGCTGAGAATCTATAACTAAAGCAAATAGAGTACAGCGCTGCATTCACAGGATTATTCAAAATAACATGAAACATACCATTTTGTCCTTGGTTAGGCCTCATTTGGAATGCTGTATCCAGTTTTGATTCCCTCAATATCATGGTGAGTGATAATTGAGGCTTTGTTCAGAGGAGGGCCACAAGATTCATTCTCAGCTTAAAACACCTTAGTTACCCAGATAGGCTTAAAAATCTGGGTCTATATTTGTTCATGAAGTGAAGACGTGGGCAATTTGATTGAGGTCTATAAAATAATTAAGAGACTAAATTATGTTCACATTGACAAATTATTTAATTAGATAGTTGAGGGATGACCAGGGGCCACGTTTATAAGTTATAAAAGAGTAGAGCTAAGTTATATGTTGGGTAGTTCTTTTCCCAGAGAATAGTTGAACAAGCAGACAACTTCTTCCATATGTCTATCAGTGCTGATTCACTGTGTGCCTTCAAGTGGGAACTGGGTCAGTTCCTGGCGAGGGTGGAGGTTGTGTAATGTGGACAGTAGGTGCCGAGTAATACAAGTGTGGTCTCTTGGAATAGTTTCGGTGGCTTGGGAGGATTGGAGAGGAATTTTCAAGATTTTCCTCGGGAGATTGCATGTCTCCTGTTGGGTAGGGACTGTCCGAATTGTGATGCAGAGGACATCACGATTGTATGACAGGCTAGATGGATTCTAGTCTTTTTCTGTCCGACATTTTTGTATGTTTGCATGTGCATATTTTTTTTCAGCAAGATGATGATCAGAAATGAGAATCCTAGCTGATTTTCCCTTCCCGAGCCTTAGGGCGTTTCCAGCATCCCAATTTCTACTCTGGGTCAATTTGGCTAACAATATGGATCAGGGATCAAATCTATGCCTTTGCCAGTCACTGGCTAAACTGGCTCAGTTTGAAAATACCTGGTGTTTGAAAAGAATAATTATGGTATATGGATTAATTTTGCAAATCTGTTTGTAGCTTCACTGGAAACATCCCTTGTATAATCATGATTATATTTCCCTTTCCCTCTATTTCACAGACACTCAACAATACTTTTTGCAATATTGTGCAAAGCAGAGAATTCAACCTCAAGAAATATAGGGCCCAAGTTTCCACATGATTTGCGCCTGATTTTTAGGAGCAACTGGTGGAGAACGGACTATCTTAGAAATCGCAATTCTCCACATTTTTTTTCTGCAGTTCTAGTCAGGTAGAACAGTTCTACTTTGGAACAGAATTTTTTCTTCAAAAGGGGGCGTGTCCGGCCACTGACGCTTGATTTGAAAGTTTCCACAGTGAAAACGTACTCCAAACTAAAGTAGAATGGAGCCAGTGAAGATTTTTGTAGAACTGAAAAAACCTGTTCTACACATTAAAAAATCAGGCGCAGGTTACAATTTAGGCGTCCAGAACGAGGTGGGGGGGAGGGAAGGGAAGTCATTAAATTCTATAATAAATCCTTATTTATACTTATACAAATATTATACAAATAAATCCAACCTGAATAAACATTTATAAGCAAAGAAAAGATTAAATAAACCATCTTCCTACCTGTGTGAAAGTGCTTCAGGCAGGCCTTTCGGGACCGAAGGCTGAACGGGCCGGCCTGAGACTTCGGGCAGGGCCCGTCCCCAGCACCAGATTTACAGGTAGGTGGCGTTGGGTTGGGTCGGGGAGGGGAGGGGAGGTTCGGTTCGGGTCGGGTCGGGGGGGAGAGAGAGAGAGAGAGAGAGAGAGAGGGGAGGGTGGGGGGGAGGAGAGAGGGGAGGGTGGGGGGGAGGAGAGAGGGGAGGGTGGGGGGGAGGAGAGAGGGGAGGGTGGGGGGGAGGAGAGAGGGGAGGGGGAGGGGGGAGAGAGAGAGGGAGAGAGGGGGGGAGAGAGGGAGAGAGGGGGGGAGGGAGGGAGGTGGGGGGGGGGAAGAGAGGGAGGTGGGGGGGGGAGGTCAGGTCGGATCCAGTCCGGGAGCGGGAGTCGGGTCGGGTCCAGTGGGGGGGGGGGGGGGGGGGGGCGCACGGGTCGGGTCCAGTCGGGGAGCGGGAACAGGAGCGCGGGTCCAGTCGGGGAGCGGGAACAGAAGCGCGGGTAGGGTCCAGTCGGGGGGGCGGCGAGCGGGAACAGGAGCGCGAGTCAGGTCAGTCGAGGGGTGGGGTGGTGGTGGGTGTCAGGTCTGGTCCGGAGGCAAGGGGAAGCGGGTGTCGGGTCTGGTCTGGTCCGGAGGCAGGGGGGTGGGGAGCGGGTGTCGGGTCTGGTCCGGAGGCGGGGGCGGGGGGCGGGAGCGGGTGTCGGGTCTGGTCTGGTCCGGAGGCGGGGGGGGCGGGTGTCGGGTCTGGTCTGGTACGGAGGCAAGGGGGGGAGCGGGTGTCGGGTCTGGTCTGGTCCAGAGGCGGGGGTGGGGGCAGCGGGTGTCGGGTCTGGTCTGGGCCGGAGGCAGGGGGGTGGGGGGGGAGCGGGTGTCGGGTCTGGTCCGGTGGGCGGGGAGCGGGTATCGGGTCTGGTCTGGTGCGGGGGGGGGAAGCGGGTGTCGGTTCTGGTCCGGAGGGCAGGGGGGGTGCGGGGAGCGAGTGTCGGGTCTGGTCGAGGGGGAGGGAGCAGGAGCTGGCCGTGGGAGGAGCCTTATTCACGCAGCCGCAGTGAGGCCATTCAGCCAGGGCTAGGGGCTGCGTGCTTCGGGCCCCTCCCACACAGTTCGGCGCCTGGAGCTACTGCACTTGCGTGCCCACTGTAGCGTGCATGTGCAGAGATCCCGGCACTGTTTTCAGCGCAGGGACTTGGCTCCGCCCCCCCACAGCTCGTGCTGGCTGCGCCGAGGGCCAGAGGACCTGCAAGTAGGTGGAGAATACCGAGGATTTTTTTAGGCGCACTTTGTGGCGCGAAAAACGGGCGTCCAGGTCGGGACTGCGCCGTTCTAGGCGCGTGTGGAAACTTGGGCCCATAGTAACTACATTCTTTTCAAAACTAGAGTAAAGTGGACCAGAATGAACAATTCTTTGTAATAATAAATTAACCATTATCATTGTTCCAATGTTGACTGCTACACTTAAATTAAGCAAATCGGGATGGGCAATAAATGCTGGTTTTGCCAGCGATGTTCACATCCAGAGAATGAATATTTAAAACACATGTTGATATTAAGTATTGTAATTGTGAACTGATGGTTGAAATGAGGTGTCATGATTGTTTATTAGTAAATGCTTTGAGAAATTATTTTGTGCAACATGGAACTCTTCAATGGCTATCTTAATGGATGTTGAAAAGTCATTCATATCATAAAATGACTTATTTGTATGTCCTTGTCAATAGAATGAAATGGAACTCTTCACATTACAGTCTGAGTATAACTGTGAGGTCAGTAGCTTTCATGACAGTAGATCAACCATGCTGATGATAGAGGACTCATTTAGGATGTTTCAGCCAGTGCTTCTCTGCTGGTTTAGATTTGTGGGTAAAGCCTTTCAGAAGACAGATTTATGAATACATAAATCAAGAATGTAGTATGCAAAGTATTTTTATTTCATTTTTTAATGTGCAGATCGTTTGGGGTCCTTTTTATAAAGCTTGTTAAGGAAAGAATGTTGAACTGTGATTGGATTCTTGAGATTATGGATGCGGTATAAGTCACAGCTAATTACTGTTACACAATCCGTAGATTCTTGCAGAATATAGCCACAATCATTAATGATGGTTGTCGAGCTCTGAGGTCAGTAATGGAAGGAATATTTGGAATGTTCTAAGTACATTTCTTTTGGCTGGATTGAAAGGCGGACAGGGGTGAGGTGGGGGGAGGGGAGAGGAGGGGGAGATAGTGCTCTGCAGTATGCTCTACAAAACGTATGCTGGATATTCATGATATGCTGATTCATGCACAATACTGTAGCATTGGTATGAATCTTCTGAAAGAAAGAATGTACACTTTAATAACAAAGGATGCTGCAGTACAAGAGCCTGCTAATGCAGATGATACGGTTGCAATAGCAAGGGAAATTATCCCAAATCTTATTGAGGCATACATCTTCTCAAAGAGAATAGAGAAACCATACAGTTGAATTTATTTTCCTTCATCAGATTTATTCCTGGAGAAAATTTGTATCCTGAAAGACAATGTGGAAGACTGAAAGACCAAGAAATGAAAATTCAGAAGAGCACACACCACAGAAGTGCATATTCTTCAAAGCCAGACCAAGTGGCCAATATACAAATCTGAATTGAAAATATATGTCTTTCGTGCTTGTTACTTTGTTTATCATAGAAATTCGATAACATTTGTTTCTAAATAGTCTGTATGAATTGTATGAAATGCATTAAATGTAATGAAAATAATACAAAATATTTAATGCAATTTATATTTACAACTATCTTGTCATGTATTCTATTTAGTGTTTATGTTTACATTCTATGATACCCAAATAGTCGTCATTGTGTGCTCAGTTAGTTAATTTTGTGCTTTTGTGTGTTTGAAGGATTACGTAAGCAGTAGATGACTCTCTGTGCTATGGACCAGCTACATGCTTCAGGGCACTAAATTACTACCTCATTGGGTATATACTGCCTTCCGTCCTCAGCTAAATGGGTATATGACTTGGACTTGCCACCAACAGGCTAGGTGCTGACCAGAGAGCTTTCAAGCATTCCAATATTGGGGTTGGAGGAATTTCCAGCCTGAGAGCAGTCTGGATAATGATCCAAATATTGGATATCCTATATGCATCAGAGAGTTAAAGCTGTTATACCATCAAAATATGGCAATAACATACTTGCATTGGAGGCAGTTCAGAAAAGGTTCACTAGGTTGAATCCTGAGATGAAGGGGTTGACTTATGAAGAAAGGTTGAGCAGGTTGGACCTATACTCATTGGAGTTTAGAGAATGAGAGGTGATTTTATTGAAACATATAAGATAATGAGGGGGCTCGACAAGGTAGATGCAGAGAGAATGTTTCCACTCGTGGAGGAATCTAGAACTAGAGGGCATTGTTTAAGAATAAGTGGTCACCCATTTAGAACTGAGATGAGGAGGAATTTCTTCTGAGGGTCATAAATCTGTGGAATTTTCTGCCCCAGAGAGCTGTTGAGGCTGGGTCATTGAATATATTTAAGGTGGAGATAAGACAGATTTTTGAATGATAAGGGAGTGAAGGGTTATGGGGAGTGGGCAGGTAAGTGGAGCTGAGCCCAAGATCAGATTGGCCATGATCTTATGGGGCCAAATGGCCTACTCCTCCTATTTCTTATGTTCTTATGTAAAATGGAGTGAACCTGGGAATGAATATTTTTTCATTACTTGTGGCCTTTGCTGTCTTCAAATTTAAAAGAATATATTTGCATATATTGGCTTCACTGGGAGTGTTACGTGCTCAGACACTGGAACGTACTCTGAAGGTTACACTTGTGATGCACAGTTACCTGATAGTTGTGATGGTTGCAGTGGTGGTGTTGATGCTGGCTCTTCGTGATGCATGGGCTGACCCTTGAAATCCTTGATTTGCAGAAATAGAAATCTTGCAAAACATCATGATGATGAATTTATAGTAGAACATTTGTTGCATATTATCAGATTAGTACACACATGCAGTGTTAAATGATAAAGAATATATAGGTTTTTGGTGTGTACAAAGTTTTTGGCGTGTACAACGTGGACCATTTCCCATATCTCGGGAGCCTCTTATCATCAAGGCAGACATGGATGCGGAGATTCAGCATCGCCTCCAGTGCGCCAGCGCAGCCTTCGGCTGTCTGAGGAAAAGAGTGTTTGAAGACCAGGCCCTCAAATCTATCACCAAACTCATGGTGTACAGGGCTGTAGTAATACTCGCCCTCCTGCATGGATCTGAGGCATGGACGATGTATAGAAGGCACCTCAAGTCGCTGGAGATATATCACCAACGATGTCTCCGCAAGATCCTGCAAATCTCCTGGGAGGACAGGCGCACCAACATCAGTGTCCTCGACCAGGCTAACATCCCCAGTATTGAAGCACTGACCACACTTGATCAGCTTCGCTGGGCAGGCCACATAGTACGCATGCCAGATACGAGACTCCCTAAGCAAATGCTTTATGCGGAGCTCCTTCATGGTAAGCGAGCCAAAGGAGGATAGCGGAAACGTTAAAAGGACACCCTCAAAGCCTCGCTGGTAAAGTGCGACATCACCACTGACACCTGGGAGACCCTGGCCGCAGACCGCCCGTGGTGGAGAAAGTCCATCCGGGAGGGCGTTGAGCGCTTCGAGTCTCAACGCAAAGAACATGAAGAAGCCAAGTGGAAGGAGCGCGCAGCAAACCAGCCCCACCGACCTCTTCCCTCGACGAATGTCTGTCCCACCTGTGACAGAGTCTGTGGCTTTCGTATCGGACTGTTCAGCCATCGAAGAACTCACTTTGGGAGTGGAAGCAAGTCCTCCTCGATTCCGAGGGACTGCCTATGATGACCCTTGAAACCCTTGATATTCCAGGCTGATTTGTAGAAATAGAAATCTTGCAGAACATCATGATGATGAATTTATAGAAGAACATTTGTCACATTTTATCAGATTAGTGCACACATGAAAATGATAAAAAAATATAGGTTTTTGGTGTGTTGCGTGTTATCTGCTGCAGGAAGCTCAACTTTTGATGTAAATACTGTTATTCCTTCATTGAAATTTGTGATTTTGCTATCTCACTTCAAGTATAGTTCCCAGATCGCATCTTGCAAAAGGTTCTTCTAGCATGCTCCACTGAACTCTTTTTTTTCCCCCCCCCCCTGTGTTATACACTCTTCTCCCAACACCACCACAGAGTTGAAATTAAGACTCATTGGACAATTTCATACTTTTTTTTTGTTCCTTTTCACAGCTTTAAAACTATGAAAATCCTGCAGTCAGGATTTACAAATTATTGACCTGTGTCACCTAATTATTTCCTGATTTATCTTGTCTTTTACTCTTTTCAACCTTGATGGTACCCTCGACATAGTGCTCAAACGTGCTGCCAGTTTATTACATTTTAAGAAATCATAAGAATATAAGAACATAAGAATTAGGAACAGGAGTAGGCCATCTAGCCCCTCGAGTCTGCTCCGCCATTCAACAAGATCATGGCTGATCTGGCCGTGGACTCGGCTCCACTTACCCACCCGCTCCCCGTAACCCTTAATTCCCTTATTGGTTAAAAATCTATCTATCTGATTTGAATACATTCAATGAGCTAGCTTCAACTGCTTCCTTGGGCAGAGAATTCCACCGATTCACAACCCTCTAGGAGAAGAAATTCCTCCTCAACTCGGTTTTAAATTGGCTCCCCCGTGTTTTGAGGCTGTGCCCCCTAGTTCTAGTCTCCCCGACCAGTGGAAACAACCTCTCTGCCTCGATCTTGTCTATCCCTTTCATTATTTTAAATGTTTCTATAAGATCACCCCTCATCCTTCTGAACTCCAACGCGTAAGGACCCAGTCTACTCAATCTATCATCATAAGGTAACCCTCTCATCTCCGGAATAAGCCTAGTGAATTATCTCTGTACCCCCTCCAAAGCTAGTATATCCTTCCTTAAGTAAGGTGACCAAAACTGCACGCAGTACTCCAGGTGCGGCCTCACCAATACCCTATACAGTTGCAGCAGGACCTCTCTGCTTTTGTACTCCATCCCTCTTGCAATGAAGGCCAACATTCCATTCGCCTTCCTGATTACCTGCAAACTAACTTTTTGGGATTCATGCACAAGGACCCCCAGGTCCCTCTGCACCGCAGCATGTTGTAATTTCTCCCCATTCAAATAATATTCCCTTTTACTGTTTTTTTTTTCCCCCAAGGTGGATGACCTCACATTTTCCGACATTGTATTCCATCTGCCAAACCTTAGCCCGTTCGCTTAACCTATCTAAATTTCTTTGCAGCCTCTCTGTGTCCTCTACACAACCCGCTTTCCCACTAATCTTTGTGTCATCTGCAAATTTTGTTACACTACACTCTGTCCCCTCTTCCAGGTCATTATGTATATTGTAAACAGTTGTGGTCCCAGCACCGATCCCTGTGGCACACCACTAACCACCGATTTCCAACCCGAAAAGGACCCATTTATCCCGACTTTCTGCTTTCTGTTAGCCAGCCAATTCTCTATCCATGCTAATACATTTCCTCTGACTCCGTGTACCATTATCTATTGGACCATTTGACTATCTGCTGTTGAGCTTTAGTTTGGTGGATTCATGGTCGTACCAAAGTTTATTTTTCTCTTCTTCAGCATCTTCATGATGAAGTTTGACAATCTGCTACATAGTTTTAGCTTTCTGATTTTCTTTGGTCAAGGTGTCATTTTGGGTAGTGTGATCATGTTGCCTTATATGGACCTAATTGCCAGCTAGTTAACCTGCTTAAAGAAATTATTCAAAAAAGGGGTTTTCATTTGTTGGCTTAATTTGCTGTCTGCAGGAAATTATCGGGGACGATAGTATTCTAAGGATTCGGTAGCAACAATTTAAAATTCAATGTTGGATCTGTTATTAAAAAGTAGAGTCGCTCACTTATCTTTGAAATGGTTACCCATTGTGTTCAGCTAGCTCAGTGGGTAAGTACACCTCCATTTGTGGTACAGAACTATACAGACCAGAAAAGATCTGGTTGTGGTCCTTGATTTGTGCTAAATTAGTTGATCTTATTGGGCTGTTGCAAGGTACTAGAATTGGCCCAACTGACCCTTGAATAGGAAAAGCCAGCAGGATTCCACACTCAATTGCTATTTTATGACTCCCACTGGAAGTTATTATGTATGAATATCAAGCAAAGACAGCTGTCAAACGTTCCCAGTCGATAGGCTACTAACACTTGCTTTGTAGGCTAACACATGAAAATCATTTCCAATATTTTCCTGATGTTACTTCTATAGTTTCCTGATGTTCAAAGTTAATTGCAAAGTTGAATGACTGAAGCCAAATGATCGTGCCACTATTAATTATACTGTAGTTTATATTAATTTACTGATTAAATATCAAATTTAATAGTGTTTATAGGTTAGAGCTGAGTTGTAGATCTATAATTGCTTCCAGGCTTGCTTAATGGCAGTATATACATAAGCCATATGATTTGATGTAAAGCTTCACAATCCCATTGTCTGAATTGAAAGACTTTATTCTACAGAGATTGTAAAAACTGCGAAGCTGCTTCTGAACTCTGTTAGCCTGTCACTTGAAAATCTGTGTACTTTTTTTCAATTACTGTAAACTCAACCTTCAGTACTGTATAATGTGGATAAGTGTGAGGTTATCCACTTTGGTAGCAAAAACAGGAAGGCAGATTATTACCTGAATGGTGACAGATTAGTAAAAGGGGAGGTGCAATGAGACCTGGGTGTCATGGTACATCAGTCATTGAAAGTAGGCATGCAGGTACAGCAGGCAGTAAAGAAAGCAAATGGCATGTTGGCCTTCATAACAAGAGGATTTGAGTACAGGAGCAGGGAGGTCTTGCTGCAGTTGTACAGGACCTTGGTGAGACCACACCTTGAGTATTGTGTGCAGTTTTGGCCTCCTAATCTGAGGAAGGACATTCTTGCTATTAGGAACTTGGAACATAGGAATTAGGAACAGGAGTAGGCCATCTAGCCCCTCGAGTCTGCTCCACCATTCAATAAGATCATGGCTGATCTGGTCGTGGACTCAGCTCCACTTACCCGCCCTCTCCCCATAACCCTTAATTCCCTTATTGCTTAAAAATCTATCTATCTTTGACTTGAAAACATTCAATGAGCCAGCCTCAACTGCTTCCTTGGGCAGAGAATTCCACAGATTCACAACCCTCTGGGAGAAGAAATTCTTTCTCAACTCGGTTTTAAATTGGCTCCTCCGTATTTTGAGGCTGTGTCCCCTAGTTCTAGTCTCCCCCACCAATGGAAACAACCTCTCTGCCTCTATCTTGTCTATCCCTTTCATGATTTTAAATGTTTCTATAAGATCACCCCTCATCCTTCTGAACTCCAAGGAATAAAGACCCAGTCTACTCAATCTATCATCATAAGGTAACCCTCTCATTTCTCGAATCAGCCTAGTGAATCGTCTCTGTACCCCTTCCAAAGCTAGTATATTCTTCCTTAAGTAAGGTGACCAAAACTGCACGCAGTACTCCAGGTGCGGCCTTACCAATACCTTATACAGTTGCAGCAACACCTCCCTGCTTTTGTACTCCATCCCTTTCGCAATGAAGGCCAACATTCCATTTGCCTTCCTGATTACCTGCTGCACCTGCAAACTAACCTTTTGGGATTTTGATTTTATGTTTTTAAGTTAATTTGTTTTAATTGCCAGTGCTTTTAGTGTCCCCCTCCCCTTTTATAGGGGGCACTTGGAAAAAAATTTGATTCTGTGCCCAAAAAAAAAGACCAAAAAAATAAAAAAAGGGCCTTGTAAATGTTGGTGTTTCCCCCAGATCGGGGGGCACGGTTTAATGTTTTTTGTTTACTCCTAAAAGAGTTTCATGCACAAGGACCCCCAGGTCCCTCTGCACCACAGCATGTTGTAATTTCTCCCCATTCAAATAATATTCCCTTTTACTGTTTTTTTTCCCCCCAAGGTGGATGACCTCACACTTTCCGACATTGTATTCCATCTGCCAAACCTTAGCCCATTCGCTTAACCTATCCAAATCTCCTTGCAGCCTCTCTGAGTCCTCTACACAACCCGCTTTCTCACTAATCTTAGTGTCATCTGCAAACTTTGTTGCACTACACTCTGTCCCCTCCTCTAGGTCATCTATGTATATTGTAAACTGTTGTGGTCCCAGCACTGATCCCTGTGGCACACCACTAACCACTGATTTCCAACCCGAAAAGGACCCATTTATCCCGACTCTCTGCTTTCTGTTCGCCAGCCAATTCTCTATCCATGCTAATACATTTCCTCTGACTCCGCGTACCTTTATCTTCTGCAGTAACCTTTTGTGTGGCACCTTATCGAATGCCTTTTGGAAATCTAAATACACGACATCCATCGGTACATCTCTATCCACTTTTCTCGTTATATCTTCAAAAGAATTCCAGTAAGTTAGTTAAACATGATTTCCCTTTCATGAATCCATGCTGCGTCTGCTTGATTGCACTATTCCTATCCAGATGTCCCGCTATTTCTTCCTTAATGATAGTTTCAAGCATTTTCCCCACTACAGATGTTAAACTAACCAGCCTATAGTTACCTGCCTTTTGCCTGCCCCCCCTTTTTTAAACAGAGGCGTTACATTAGCTGCTCTCCAATCCGCTGGTACCTCCCCAGAGTCCAGAGAATTTTGGTAGATTATAACAAATGCATCTGCTATAACTTCCGCCATCTCCTTTAATACCCTGGGATGCATTTCATCAGGACCAGGGGACTTGTCTACCTTCAATCCCATTAGTCTGTCCAGCACTAGCTCCCTAGTGATAGTGATCATCTCAAGGACCTCCCTTCCCACATTCCTATGACCAGCAATTTTTGGCATGGTTTTTGTGTCTTCTACTGTGAAGACGGAAGCAAAATAATTGTTTAAGGTCTCAGCCATTTCCACATTTCCCATTATTAAATCCCCCTTTTCATTTTCTAAGGGACCAACATTTACTTTAGTCACACTTTTCTGTTTTATATATCTGTAAAAGCTTTTACTATCTGTTTTTATGTTTTGCGCAAGTTTACCTTCGTAATCTATCTTCCCTTTCTTTATTGCTTTTTTAGTCATTCTTTGCTGTTGCTTAAAATCTTCCCAATCCTCTAGTTTCCCACTAACCTTGGCCACCTTATACGCATTGGTCTTTGATTTGATACTTTCCTTTATTTCCTTGGTTATCCAAGGCTGGTTATCTCTTCTCTTGCTGCCCTTTTTCACTGGAATATATTTTTGTTGCGCATTTTGAAAGAGCTCCTTAAAAGTCCTCCACTGTTCCTCAATTGTGCCACCATTTAGTCCTTGTTTGCAGTCTACTTTAGCCAACTCTGCCCTCATCCCACTGTAGTCCCCTTTGTTTAAGCATAGTACGCTCGTTTCTGACACAACTTCCTCATCCTCAATCTGTATTACAAATTCAACCATATTATGATCACTCATTCTGAGAGGATCTTTTACAAGGAGATCGTTTATTTTTCCTGTCTCATTACACAGGACCAGATCCAAAATGGCTTGCTCCCTTGTAGGCTCTGTTACATACTGTTCTAAGAAACAATCCCGTATGCATTCTATGAATTCCTCCTCCAGACTACCCCCTGCGATTTGATTTGACCAATCGATATGTAGGTTAAAATCCCCCATAACTACTGCCGTTCCTTTTTCACATGCCTCCATTATTCCCTTGATTATTGCCCGCCCCACCATGAAGTTATTATTTGGGGGCCTATAAACTACGCCGACCAGTGACTTTTTCCCCTTACTATCTCTAATCTCCACCCACAATGATTCAACATTTTGTTCATTGGAGCCAATATCATCCCTCACAACTGCCCTGATATCATCCCTTATTAACAGAGCTACCCCACCTCCCTTCCCTTCCTGCCTATCTTTCCGAATCGTCAGATACCCCTGTACGTTTAATTCCCAGTCCTGGCCACCTTGCAACCATGTCTCTGTAATGGCCACCAAATCATACCCATTTGTAATGATTTGTGCCGTCAACTCATTTACTTTATTTCTAATGCTGCGTGCATTCAGGTAGAGTGTTTTCATCCTACTTTTTAAACCATGATTTTTAGTTTTTACCCCTCCTGCAGCCCTTTTATATTCAGTGGCCCTTTTTGTTTCTTGCCTTTGGTTTCTTTGCCCTCCACTTTTACTCATCTCTTTTCTGTCTTTTGTTTTTGTCTCCTTTTTGTTTCCCTCTGTCTCCCTGTATTGGTTCCCATCCCGCTGCCATATTAGTTTAACTCCTCACCTATTGAGGGAGTGCAGCGAAGGTTCACCAGACTGATTCCCGGGATGGCAGGACTGACATGAGGAAAGACATGATCGACTGGGCTTATATTCACTGGAATTTAGAAGAATGAGAGGGGATCTCATAGAAGCATATAAAATTCTGACGGGATTGGACAGGTTAAATGCAGGAAGAATGTTCCCGATGTTGGAGAAGTCCAGAACCAGGGGTCACAGTCTAAAGATAAGAGGTAAGCCATATGGGACCAAGATGAGGAGAAACTTTTTCACCCAGAGAATTGTGAACCCGTGGAATTCTCTACCACAGAAAGTTGTTGAGTCCAGTTCGTTGGATATATTCAAAAGGGAGTTAGATGTGGCCCTTACGGCTAAAGGGATCAGGGGATGGAGCGAAGGCAGGAGTGGAGTACTGAAGTTGCATGATCAGCCATGATATTGAATGGTGGTGAAGGGCCGAATGGCCTACTCTGGCACCTATTTTCTATGTAAACTCAACGCATTTATGAAGGGGAAGTCATGTTTGACAAATTTGCTAGAATTCTTTGATGATATAACGAACAGGGTAGATAAAGAGGAACCAGTGGATGTGGTGTATTTGGACTTCTAGAAGGCATTTGACAAGGTGCCACATAAAAGGTTACTGCACAAGATAAAAGTTCACGGGGTTGGGGGTAATATATTAGCATGGATAGAGGATTAGCTAACTAACAGAAAACAGAGAGTAGGGATAAATGGTTCATTCTCGGGTTGGCAATCAGTAACCAGTGGGATGCCGCAGGGATCAGTGCTGGGACCCCAACTATTTACAATCTATATTAACGACTTGGAGGAAGGGACTGAGCGTAACATAGCCAAGTTTGCCGACGATACAAAGATGGGAGGAAAAGCAATGTCTGAGGAGGACACACAAAATCTGCAAAAGGACATACACAGGCTAAGTGAGTGGGCAAAAATTTGGCAGATGGAGTATATTGTTGGAAAGTGTGAGGTCATGCACTTTGGCAGAAAAAAATCAAAGAGCAAGTTATTATTTAAATGGAGATCGATTGCAAAGTGCTGCAGTACAGCAGGACCTGGGAATACTTGTGCATGAAACATAAAAGGTTAGTATGCAGGTACAGCAAGTGATCAGGAAGGCCAATGGAATCTTGGCCTTTATTGCAAAGGGGATGGAGTATAAAAGCAGGGAAGTCTTGCTGCAGTTGTACAGGGTATTGGTGAGGCCACAACTGGAATACTGTGTGCAGTTTTGGTTTCCATATTATACGAAAGGATATACTTGCTTTGGAGAAGATTCACAACGTTGATTCCAGAGATGAGGGGATTGACATGACAAAAGGTTGAGTAGGTTAAGCCTCTACTCATTGGAATTCAGAAAAATGAGAGGTGATCTTATTGAAACGTATAAAATTATGAGGGGGCTTGACAAGGTGGATGCAGAGAGGATAATTCCACTGATGTGGGAGACTAGAACTAGAGGGCATAATCTTAGAATAAGGGGCCGTCCATTTAAAACTGAGACGAGAAATTTCATCTCTGAGGGTTGTGGATCTGTGGAATTCGCTGCCTCAGTGAGCTGTGGAAGCTGGGACATTGAATAAATTTAAGACAGAAGTAGACAGTTTCTTGAACGATAAGGGGTTATGGAGAGCGGGCATGGAAGTGGAGCTGAGTCCATGATCAGAACAGCCATGATCGTATTAAATGGCGGAGCAGGCTCGAGGGGCCGTATGGCTTTCTCCTGCTCCTATTTCTTATGTTTTTATGTTCATTCATCACCTTATTGCAGCTTTTCGTCCCGAGGTCAAGTGTACTACTAAAAGCCACCTTGTATTTGTTTACATCTTTTTATGATTAAAACATGTACAGTATGTCCACTATAGGTTGACATTTCAAACTTTAGGGGAATAGCAATAATTTGTTGGTACCCTTCTAGTATTGCTTCTCCGCCTCACGTGTCATCATTCTTATTTTGTGTTTGAATTTTATTTTTCTCAGACACATACATTCTTTGATCTGAGTGTGGCTGTTTCTCTTGTATGAAGACCTTTAGTCGCTGTGTACCTCTGTATGCATCTGTAAATGATTTGTGACCTTTTATGTATCACAACTGATCCTCATGTATCAGTAAATTTGTAATAAAAATGTTGAAGTTGGCAAAAAAACATGAAAAATGTAGAGGATGTTGAAAGTTTTTTTACATTAGGACTGATGACAACAATTGCTGTTTAATGGGCAGTATTAACCTGTCTTAATAACTACCTGTAAATGTCAGCCCACCTCTGGAGAAAAAAACCCCAATTGGCTTCATTGTAAGAAAACCAGAGCAGGACAGTTGTATATTTCAGTTCCAATTTCAGTGCGCAAATAAAACAGACATTGTCACAGATGGCAAAATGGCTGCTTCAGCTTGTAGTAAAGAAATTCATAAAAATATGAATGTTTCTGACACGAAGACTGACCACAAGGCAGATGTAAAGAGAGGTAGACGTTTTATATTGAAATGTAATGGGAGCAATACAATATTGTAGAAAAGAACATTAGCAATGTAAGTATCAGAGGTTGTGAGCTGATCTTCAAAGTTGTATCTGTAATCAGATTCTAAGAAGATTAACTTTTTGTGGGACGTCTGACCTCCGGCAATCCCTCGGAGTTTAGGATGACTTGCTTCCACACTAATGAGTTCTCAGGTGACTGATGAGTCCATTGCGGGACCTACAGTCTCTGTCACAGGTGGGCCAGACGGTGGTTGGAGGAACAGGTGGGTGGGGTGCATGGGTTGTCGTGCACTCCTTCCACTGTTTGCACTTGGCTTCCGCCTGAATTCTTATTGAATGATGGTGCAGGCTCGAATGGCATACTCCTGCACCTATTTTCTATGTTTCTCTGTTTCCGCGTGCTCCCGGCAAAGAGGCTCAAGGTGTTAGATGTCTTCCTGGATGATTCTCCTCCACCTTGAGCAGTCTTGGGGCCAGGGATTCCCAGGTGTTGGTGGGGATGTTGCACTTTTTCAAGGAGGCTTTGAGGATGTCCTTGAAGCGTTTCCTCTGCCCACCTGGGGCTTGCTTGGCATGTCGGAGCTTTGAGTAGAGCGCTTGTTTTGGGAGTCTAGTATAGGACATGCGGATGATGCGGCCCATCCACCGGAGCTGATTAAGCGTGGTCAGTGCTTTGATGCTGGGGATGTTGACCTGAGCGAGAACACTTGATGTTGGTGAGCCTATCCTGCCAGTGGATTTGCAGCATCTTGCGGAGGCAGCGTTGGTGGTACTTCTCCAGTGCTTTGAGGTGCTTGGTGTACATAGTCCGTGTCTCCGAAGCATATAGGCGGGTGGCTATCACTACTGCTCTGTAGACCATGAGCTTGAGCTTGGTGGTGGGTTTGAGGTCCTGGTCTTCAAATACCCTTTTCTGCAGGCTACTGAAGGCTGCACTGGCACATTGAAGGCAGTGTCAGACTTCGTCGTCGACATCTGCCCTTGTTGACGGTAGGCTCCTGAGATATGGAAAATGGTCCACCTTGTCCAAGGCCTTGTCATGGATCTTGATAATTGCGGGGCAGTACTGTGTGGCGGAGACTGATTGGTTGAGAATCTTTGTCTTACGGATGTTTACTGTAAGGCCCATACTCTCATGCACTTCGGTGAAGGTGTTGACTGTGCTTTGGAGTTCAACCTCTGAGTGTGTGCACACGAAAGCGTTGTCTGCATACTGTAATTCAATGACAGAGGATGGGACAACCTTGGATCTAGACTGGAGGCGACAGAGGTTGAACAGTTTCCCGTTCTGTAGATTAGCTCCACTCCAGCAGGAAGCTTATTAAGGGTGAGATGGAGCATTGCAGCAAGGAAGATCGAAAGGAGCATTGGTGCGATAACACAGCGTTGCTTGACCCTGGTCTGCACGTGTATTGTATCTGTGGTGGATCCGTTGGTCAGGATCGCGGCTTGCATGTCATCGTGAAGCAGGCGGAGGATTGTGACGAACTTTTGAGGGCAGCCGAATTTGAGGAGGATACTCCATAATAATCCCTCCCAGTTGACAGTGTCGAAGGCCTTGTACAGAGGCTGGTGCTGCTCCCTGCAATTTTCTTGAATTTGACGCGCGGTGAAGATCCTGTCCATAGTTGCCCCTTGGTGGGCGGAATCTGCATTGCGACTCTGGAAGGAGCTCTTCAGCCACTGGGAGAAGGCAATTGTGGAGGATTCTTGTGATGGCTTTCCCTGTGGCAGACAGCAGGAAAATTCCTCTGTAATTACCGCAATCGGACTTGGTCACCTTTCTTGAAGATGGTCACGATTACAGCGTCTCTCAGATCCTCTGGCATGCTCTCTTCCTTCCAAATAAGAGAAATGAGTTCATGGATTTGTGCCAATAGTGCTTCTCTGCCATGCTTTAGTGCTTTGCTGAGGATTCCATCTGCTCCTGAGACCTTGTTCTTCAGTTGTCTGATGACCTTTTCAACCTCATGCTGTGCTGGGGTTGTGCTGATGTGGTGGCGGGTAGCATGCTGTGGAATGGAGTCGAGGACACTAGCGTCAAAGACAGAGATCTTCGAAGTGCTGCTTCCAGTGGGCACTGACTGCTTCTTTGTTCTTGAGTACTTCTCCGTTCTTGGCCCTCAGTGGGGTAGGACCATGGGTGCTTGGGCCGTAGGTGGTCTTGACTGCGCTAAAGAATCCACACACGTCGTGGTTGTCGGCTAGTTGCTGGATCTCCTGCACTTTAAAAATGAAGTTCGGGACAGAAGAACGTAAGAACATAAGAAATAGGAACAGGAGTAGGCCATACGGCCCCTCTAGCCTGCTCCGCCATTCAATAAGATTATGGCTGATCTGATCATGGACTCAGCTCTACTTCCCCGCCCGCTCCCCATAACCCCTTATTCCCTCGTCGTTTAAGAAACTGTCTATTTCTGTCTATTATGGAACGTCAGGACTCGGGTGGCATTGACCCGACCTAGGTGGAGACACCAGCAGCGGAACATAAGAGGAACTATCCATTGCATGGAGTGAGCCGACCCAAGAGGGGGACACAATTGAAGTGTGACATCACTGGAAACCAGGTAGCTGATTGGCTGTATATTTTGCAGCGAGGTCGGGACCCGGGAGCGGAGCAAGGTCAGGATGCAGCAGCGGAGCGAGGTCGAGGCCCAGAGTGGCGCAGCGGGGTCGGGGCCCAGGGAAGACGTAGGTTGTTGGAGAAAAGAACAAGCTGTTGTACACTGATTTTAATTTTAAATACAGCTTCGGCAGATTGAAAATTCATACTCTGTTAACTGTATTGCAAATCAAAATGCATGAGTTGACGGCTGTTCAATGGCATACTGAAAATTACTATGTCTTATTTTGTAGATAGTTCTACCTTTTTACTTGCATCTTGACATGGTTAGTATTGAACTGTGGATATTTTCTGGGGCACATTGTAAATTTTATATTATGCAGGAGTTTGCTCTTGGGTGCCCTCAATGTTGTTACTGAAACTAACATCATTTCAGGACGAACAAAAAAAAGTGCTGTTGGTGATGCGTTAACTGGCTATGGGAAAAACATAAATGAACATAATTCGGAAACATTGATTTCAATGGATTCTTCTTTGTTGCAAATTCAGGTATAAGTGATCCTTCAAACATAGCACAGAAAATGCACAATTAAGAACGATCCAGGAAATGCTGCAGACAATCGACTTTGGGGATACGAATGTTTCTGCTATTGATTGAGCTGGATTTTTAGACTGACGTGGTGCAGTGGATAATGACTAGGAACAATGATTGATCATGGATCTTATCCAAGATCAGGAAGACGACAATGTCTAATAGAGGTTTAGATTGTAGACAGTAGTGGTAAAGAGCAGAAAACCTCATCACACTGGGATAATGGGTACAGACACTGTGTTTGTCTGAAATTCCTTCATTTGTTAGAACAGCAGAGGCATGAGCCAATTTAAAATTCATTTTAAAATTGGTTAATGCCTTGTCTAAAACAGCAGTTAGGAATTTCTGACAAACAAGACTTTATCCATTATCCCACAGTGTAATTTCAAGGCCCTAGTCTTAAAAATCACTCACCAAATCATTTAAGCTAGGATGTAAGCATTACCTTGTTTTGCAAGTGGATTGGTTTTGGTACAAATGTATTAATAATTTGTTCCTCAGTTCCTAAATTCTGCAGTATAGGTGCAATGCTGTACTTTGAGATAATACAGGTTGGAACTCCCTTATCCAGAACCATTCCCGGCCACCGGGTGGCAGATGCGCAGAACTCCGACATGAACAAATTGAAGTCCTTCCTCTCTGTCGACTCCTGCAATCGCTGGCCTGACCCCGTGATCCACCCCCAATGATCTCTCTGCCGCACTTCCAGCCTTGCCAGCCAGCCTGCGCTGATATCTCCTTGTTCAGCACCTGTACCATCCAATTTAACGTGACGACCCCTCATCTGGAAAAATTCCTTATCCAGAACAAACCAGGTCCCGAGGGTTCTGGATAAGGGAGGTTCAATCTCTATAAAGTATAATTCGCTATTTTGTTCTGCAGCAATATAATTTAAAACCACATGGATAGAAGGGACTAAATTAAGGGAACTAGGAGTGCATAGCAAATTAACTTTTCTTTAATGAACTACAGTTAAAGCAATAGATTTTGTTTCATTTAAATGTAGAATCACTGCAAATCTGTCCTTTTTGCCTTACCGCACTATGAAGACTGTTAAGCTCATAAAGTAATGTAACTGAGTACTGTAGACAATGAGTAAGTGTGATCTTAGCTCCTTTCTTCAAACTGGTACAGCATGGGAGGCCTGCTTATATACAGTGCTCCCAAGGTAAGCCCTCTGGTGGCGGTATGATGCAGGTTGCCTAGGGTTGCACACACAACATCACTCTCTCCCAAAGTCAATAGTACACTTTTATTTACAGGATGAGACGATCTAGGACTTTTCGCTCCCCTGTCGATAGTCTTGGTACAAATGCAGGTGTGTGTGAGTTGGTTGGTTCTTCTCTGGGCTGCTGGGCAGCTGGCCTTGCCGGGCTGCTGGGGATGGTGAGTTCAGCTTCGTGGTCAACCGTGATGTCGGTTGCCGTGTGTGTGTGTGTTCGAGGGTTGAAGTTGGTGGTATCCTCTTTGAGTTGCTCGTGGCTGTTTGTGAATCGCAGTTTGGTTTGGTCCAAATGCTTTCTGCAAGTTAGTCCATTGGCAAGTTTGACCTGAAACACCCTACTCCCTTCTTTGGCTACGACGGTGCCAACAAGCCATTTGGGACCATGTCCATAGTTGAGTACAAATACAGGGTCATTGACTTCAATATCGTGTGACATGTTTGCACGATCATGGTACATGCTTTGTTGATGCCGCCTGCCCTTGACGTGATCAGGGTGGACAAGAGAGAGCCTTGTTTTGAATGCCCTTTTCATGAGCAGTTCGGCTGGGGGAGCTCCGGTAAGAGAGTGGGGTCTGGTACGGTAGCTGAGCAGGACTCGGGACAGGCGGGTCTGCAGAAAGCCTTCTGACACAAGTTTCAAGCTTTGCTTGATGGTTTGGACTGCCCGTTCTCCCTGGCCGTTGGATGCGGGCTTGAACGGGGCAGATGTGACGTGCTTGATCCCATTGCGGGTCATGAATTCCTTGCATTCAGCACTGATGAAGCACGGCCCATTGTCGCTGACAAGGACATCAGGCAGGCCGTGCGTAGCGAATATGGCTCGTAGGCTATTGATGGTGGCAGTGGACGTGCTTACAGACATTATTACACATTCAATCCATTTTGAATAAGCATCCACAACAACCAAAAACATTTTGCCAAGAAACAGGCCCGCAAAGTCAACGTGGATCCTGGACCACGGTTTGGAGGGCCATGACCACAAACTTAGCGGTGCGCCTCTGGGTGCATTGCTTAGTTGAGAGCAAATGTTGCATTGGCGCACGCATGGCTCTAAATCTGAATCGATGCCAGGCCACCACACATGGGACCTGGCAATAGCTTTCATCATTTCTGTGCCTGGGTGGGTACTGTGTAGGTCGCGTATGAACGTTTCCCTGCCTTTCTGAGGCAAAACCACGTGATTACCCCACAAAAGACAGGCCGCCTGTATGGACATTTCGTCTTTGCGCTGCTGATACGCCTTGATCTCTTTTTATGCTGGGACGCTGGACCAGCTCCTATAGAGGACACCATTTTTTTTACAAGGGACAGTAAAGGATCCTGGCTGGTCCAGGTCCTGATCTGGCGGGCCGTAACGGGTGACTTTGCGTTTTCGAATGCATCCATCACTAAGAGCAAGTCTGCAGGCTGTGCCATTTCCACCCCGGTGGTGGGCAGTGGTAGCCGACTGAGCATCAGCGCAGTTCTCTGTGCTTGGTCTGTGGCGGATTACATAGTTGTATGCAGACAACATGAGCACCCATCTTTGGATGTGGGCAGAGGCATTGGTGTTAATCCCTTTGCTCTCGGAGAATAGCGATATGAACGGCTTATGGTCAGTTTCTAACTCAAACTTGAGACCAAATGCATGCCAGAGCTTTTTCAATCATGCTGTAGGCCCTTTCGGCCTTGGACCAACTCCTGGACGCAGAGACGACCAGTTGCAATGTTCCCGATTCGTTAGCTTGTGACACACCTGACCCTGTATGAAGACACATCGCAAGCTAGCACTAAATGTTTACCTGGGTTATACAGAACAAGCAGTTTGTTGGAACATAACAGATTTCTGGCTTTCTCAAAAGCAGTCTCTTGTGATTTCCCCCATACTCAGTCATCTCCCTTGCGTAACAGCACATGTAGAGGTTCTACAAGGTGCTTAACCCAGGTAGAAAATTACTGAAATAGTTAAGGAGTCCCAGGAACGACCTCGGCTCCGTCACGTTCTGTGGTCTCGGCGCGTTCTTGATGGCCTCCGTCTTGGCGTCGGTGGGTCTGATGCCGTCTGCCGCCATTCTTCTCCCTAAGAACTCGACCTCTAGTGCCAGGAAAACACACTACGAGCGTTTCATCTAGCCAACTTAGAACCTCTTCCAGGTTCTTCAAGTGTTCGATGGTGTCCCGACTTGTGACCAGTATGTCGTCCCGGAACCGACTTTAGCAGGCTCTCCATGTTCCTTTTGAAAATTGCCGCGGCCGATCAAATCCCAAACGGGCATCTATTGTAGATGAACTGACCTTTGTGCATGCTGATGCAGGTGAGGCCTTTCGAAGATTCCGCCAGCTCCTGCGTCATGTAGGCCGAGATCAGGTCCAACTTGGTGAACATCTTTCCTCCAGTCAGGGTCGCAAATAGGTCGTCTGCCTTGGGAAGCGGGTACTGGTCCTGTAGCGAAAAACGGTTAATCGTTACTTTATAGTCCCCACACATTCTGACCATGCTGTTGCCTTTGAGAATCGGAACAATCGGACTGGCCCACTCATTGAACTCCACCGGTGCGATGATGCCTTCTCGCTGCAGCCTGTCCAGCTCCATTTCTACTTTCTCACTCATCGTATATGGCACCGCCCATGCCTTGTGGTGGATGGGTCGCGTACCGGGGACCAAGTGGATCTGCACCTTCGCCTCCGAGAAACTTCCGATGCCTGGCTGAAACAACGACGGAAACTTGCTCAGAACCTGGGCACATGAGGCGCGTTGACGGATGAGAGCGCTCGGATGTCGTCTCAGTTCTAGCGAATTTTTCACAGCCATCTTCTGCCGAACAATGTGGGGCCATCTCCTGGTACAATCCATCGTGGGAGTTCGTGCACTGCTCCATCATAGGAGACTTTTACTGCTGCGCTGCCAATAACAGGGATCAGCTCTTCAGTGTAAGTTCTTAGCTTGGTATGAATGGGGCTAAGCTTGGGCCTGTGTGCCTTGTTGCACCACAGCCTGTCGAAGGCCTTTTTACTCATGATAGACTGACTCGCACCCTGTCCAGTTCCATGGATACTGGAATTCCGTCCAGTTCGACTATTAGCATGATCGGTGGACATTTCCTGGTGAAGGTGTGTACCCCGAACACTTCTGCCTCCTCGGTTCGAGTCTCTAGTTCAGCCTGATCCGCCATGGATCGATCCTCCTCTGCAACATGGTGGTTTGCAGCTCGTCTGCACATTCGCTGGAGGTGTCCCATTGTTCCACAGCCTTTGCACACATAGTGTTTGAAGCGGCATTGATGGACTCGATGATCACCTCCGCAGCGCCAACAAGGTGTTAACTGCCTCGCATTAACGTTTGATGGCAGACTCTGGATCATCTGAGGTCCTGTAGCTGCCGGCGTGTACGTTCTGCTATATGCATTCCTGCCTGAAAACGACGTTACTTTGTGTACAGTACTAGCTGAAACTTCTTTATGCTGCAAAATTTGTTTGGCATTATCTCTGGTGGACATAACTGCCTGGGCTATCGTTATGGTTTTGCTCAGATTCAGTGTTTCAACAGTCAATAGTTTGTGAAGGATAACCTCATGGCCAATGCCAAGCACAAAAAAGTCTCTTTGCAAATTTGATGGATTCCTTGAGAAAATGCTATGTGCTGCAAAAAACGCCTTAGTTCGGGGACGTAGCTCACCACTTCCTGGCCTTCAGACCGTTGACGCGTATAGAATCGATAACTTCCCATCAAAATGCTTCCCTTCTAATTTAGGTGCTCCCGGACCAGTGTGCACAGTTCTTCATAGGATTTGGTTGTTGGTTTCACCGGAGCTAGAAGATTCTTCAGGAGGCCATTGGTTGTTGCCCCACAGACAGTAAGGAGGGTCGCCCTTCATTTGGCAGCGTTCTCGTCCCCTTCCAGCTCGTTGGCCACGAAGTATTGATCGAGTCTCTCCATGAAGGCCTCCCAATCGTCCCCTTCTGAGAATTTCTCCAGGATACCAACAGTTCTTTGCATTTTCGCGTGGTTGTTCGTTATCTCGTCGCCAGTTGTTAAGCTCATAATAAAGTAATGCAACTGAGTACAGTAGACAATGAATAAGTGTGACCTTAGCTCCTTTATTCCAACTCCAGAGTGCTGGTACAGCATGGGAGGCCTACTTATATACGGTGCTCCCAAGGGATGCTGGGATCCCTTGGCACTTCAACAGGTAAGCCCTCTGGTGGCGGTATGATACAGGTTGACTAGAGTTGCATACATAACAAAGACTAACTTAAACAAAAAGTAAATACTGGTTAGTTAATGGTTTGTGGCATTTTTAATTAATAGTTTGTAAGGACCACCTTTGGTCAGTTGTTTATAGATGTCACATCTTACTATGCAATGAAGAAAGACATAACAATTGCATCAGTATATACCCCTTCACTCACAAATGGGCCTGTCAATTATTGAAACATAGAAAATAGGTGCAGGAGTAGGCCACTCGGCCCTTCGAGCTTGCACCATCATTCAATAAGATCATGGCTGATCACTCACCTCAGTACCCCTTTCCTGCTTTCTCTCCATATCCCTTGATCCCTTTAGCCCTAAGGGCCATATCTAACTCACTCTTGAATATATCTAACGAACTGGCATCAATAAATCTCGGCGGTCGAGAATTCCACAGGCTCACAACTGAGTGAAAATGTTTCTTCTTCATCTCCGGTCCTAAATGGCTTACCCCTTATCCTTAGACCCCTGGTTCTGGACTTCCCCAACATCAGGAACATTCTTCCTGCATCTAACCTGTCCAGTCCCATCATTTTTTTTATGTTTCTATGAGATCCCCTCTCATTCATCTAAACTCCAGTGAATACAGGCCCAGTCGATCCAGTCTCTCATGTGTCAGTCCTGCCATCCCAGGAATCAGTCTGGTGAACCTTCGCTGCACTCCCTCAATAGCAAGTACGTCCTTCCTCAGTTTAGGAGACCAAAACTGAACACAATATTCCAGGTGAGGCCTCACTAAGGCCCTGTACAACTGCAGTAAGACCTCCCTGCTTCTATATTCAAATCCCCTGCCATTCTGAAAAGAACCCGTTTATCCCGACTCTCTGCTTCCTGTCTGCCAACCAGTTCTCTATCCACGTCAATACATTACCCCCAATACCATGTGCTTTAATTTTGCACAACAATCTTGTTATGTATGTGGACTTGTATTTACTTTGTACAGTCACCAGAGGGCTCATCCCCTGGAGTCCCAAGGGATCCCATAATCCCTTGGGAGCACAGGTATTTAAGGAGGTTTGACAGGCTGGAGAGGCACTCTGGAGACCTGCAATAAAAGACTACGGTCACACTTTTTACTTTGAGCTCACAGTGTTCAGTCTGACTCTTTCTCCATACACTACAAATCTCTTGTGTGGGACCTTGTCAAAAGCTTTTTGAAAATCCAAATACACCACATCCACTGGTTCTCCCTTGTCCCCACTCTACTAGTTACATCCTCAAAAAATTCTAGAAGATTTGTCAAGCATGATTTCCCTTCCATAAATCCATGCTGACTTGGACCGATCCTGTCACTGCTTTCCAAATGCGCTGCGATTTCATCTTTAATAATTGATTGATTCCAACATTTTCCCCACTACCAATGTCAGGCTAACCGGTCTATAATTCTCCGTTTTCTCTCTCCCTCCTTTTTTTAAAAAAGTGGTGTTACATTAGCTACTCTCCAGTCCATAGGAACTGATCCAGAGTCGATAGACTGTTGGAAAATGATCACCAATGCATCCGCTGTTTCTAGGGCCACTCCCTTAATTACTCTGGGATGCAGACTATCAAATTTCCCTAACACAATTTCCTGATTAATAAGGATTTCCTTAAGTTCCTCCTTGCTAGATCCTCTGTCCCCTAGTATTTCCGGATGGGTTTTCGTGTCTTCCTTCGTGAAGGTAGAACCAAAGTATATGTTCAATTGGTCTGCCATTTCTCTGTGTTGCCCATTATAAATTCACCTGATTCTGACTGCATGGGACCTACGTTTGTCATCACTAATCTCCTCCTCTTCACATATCTATAGAAGCTTTTGCAGTGAGTTTTTATGTTCCTAGCAAGCTTCCTCTCATACTCTTATTTTCCCCCTCCTAATTAAACACTTTGTCCTCCTCTGCTGGATTCTAAATTTCTCCCAGTCCTCTGGCCAATTTATATGCCTCTTCCTTGGATTTAACACATTCCCTAATTTCCCTTGTAGGCCACGGTTGAGCCACTTTCCCCATTTTATTTTTGCTCCAGACAGGGATGTACAATTGTTGAAGTTTATCCATGTGATATTTAAATGTCTGCCATTGCCTATCCACTGTCAACCCTTTAAATATTATTCGCCAGTCTATTCTAGCCAATTCACGTCTCATACCATCGAAGTTATCTTTCCTTAAGTTCAGGACCCTAGTCTCTGAATTAACTGTCACTTTCCATCTTAATAAAGAATTCTACCATATTATGGTCACTCTTCCCCAAGGGGCCTCGCACAACAAAATTACTAATTAGTCCTTTCTCATTGCACATCACCCTGTCTAGGATGGCCAGCCCTCTAGTTGGTTCCTCGACATATTGGTCTAGAAAACCATCCCTAATACACTCCAGGAAATCCTCCTCCACCGTATTGCTACCAGTTTGGTTAGCCCAATCTATATATAGATTAACGTCGCCCATGATAACTGCTATATCTTTATTGCACGCATCCCTAATTTCTTGTTTGATGCTGTCCCCAACCTCACTACTACTGTTCGGTGGTCTGTACACAACTCCCACTAACGTTTTCTGCCCTTTGGTATTCCGCATACAGATGCCACATCATCCAAGCTAATGTCCTTCCTTACTATTGTGTTAATTTCTTCTTTAACTACCATCACTACCCCACCTCCTTTTCCTTTCTGTCTATCCTTCCTGAATGTTGAATACCTCTGGATGTTGAGTTCCCAGCCTTGGTCACCCTGGAGCCATGTCTCCGTAATGCCAATTATATCATAATCATTAATAGCTGCCTGCGCAGTTAATTCATCCACCTTATTACAAATACTCCTTGCATTGATGCACAGAGTCTTCAGGCTTGTCTTTTTAACACAGTTTGTCCATTTAGAATTTTGCTGTAATGTGGTTCTTTTTGATTTTTGCCTTGGGTTTCTCTGCTCTCCACTTTTACTTTTCTTCTTTCTATCTTTTGCTTTTGCCCCCATTTTCCTTCCGTCTGTCTCCTTGCATAGGTTCGCATCCCCCTGCCGTATTAGTTTAACCCCTCCCCAACAGCACTCGCAAACACTCCCCCTAGGACATTGGTTCCGGGCTGTCCAGGTGCAGACCGTCCGGTTTGTACTGGTCCCACCTCCCCCAGAACCGGTTCCAATGTCCCAGGAATTTGAATCCCTCCCTCCTGTACCACTCCTCAAGCCATGTATTCATCTTAGCTATCCTGCTATTTCTACTCTGACTAGCACGTGGCACTGGTAGCAATCCTGAGATTACTACCTTTTGAGGTCCTGCTTTTTAATTTAACTCCGAGCTCCTTAAATTCAGCTTGTAGGACTTCATCCCGTTTTTTTACCAATATCGTTGGTACCTATATGCACCACGACAACTGGCTGTTCACCCTCCCCCTCCAAAATGTCCTGCAGCCGCTCCGACCAGGGAGGCAACATACCATCCTGGAGTCTCGGTTGCGACCGCAGAAACGCCTATCTATTCCCCTTACAATAGAATGCCCTACCACTATAGCTCTCCCACTTGTTTTCCTGCCCTCCTGTGCAGCAGAGCCACCCATGGTGCCATGAACTTGGCTGCTGCTGCTGCCCTCCCCCGATGAGTCATTTCCCACCCCCCCGCCAACAGTACCCAGAACGGTGTATCTATTTTGTAGGGGGTTGACCACAGGGGACCCCTGCACTACCTTCCACTGCTGGTCACCCATGAAGTGATAAATGTTTTCTGTTGTCAGCACTCAGCTGTGATCTTCGAAGTTAATTTTAGTTAAGGGTGCCCTTTAATTTTCACCTAGGCAAGGGATAGTTAAAACTATGCAACTTTTTAATAGTATGATTCAAGAGGCAGTATGCCAAGTTGATTATTTTTTCAATACTTTGTTCAATTTCTTTGGTAGATGTACATACTGATCTCAGAGTGACAGTTTAAGATTACATTTTGGTCCAGTCTGATTACAAGATTTTATTTAGAATATAAATTGAAACTTCTGTTCAGGAAATCTATTTTTGCTTGCATTTTGTTCCTTTTTGGCATTCTGATGGCTCAGTTTTGAAGTGCAGCCTAGTTATTGATGGTGGATACTGCATTTGCTATTTTCCTCATAGATGTCAACTGCTGGCAGCATACAACCAACTTAGCGATTTTAACCTTACTCGCTCAGCAGAAACCTGATGGGTGGGCAGTTAAAATCGCCCTGGCTCTTGCTTGTCTAAAAGTTGCCATGATCGCAACACCTGCAATTTTAATCTGCTCTCCGAGCAGGCAGCAAGGGTACACGCCCAGAGCCAACAGAGTACTTCTTTACATATGCATGTTGCAACCCAATGATCGAATTGAGACCCGACTGGAACCTTAAGTCGGGCCTGAGCGGGCAATCCACCTTGAGTTAAAATACCTACACACACATTTTAATTTTATTTTGGTGAGTCTCAAATAACATTTGAAACTTGAGATTATTGCAAACAAGGATGATCTTCCAGGCAATGTTTGGAATCCATTACGTTCCAATTAGAAAATGCTGTTAACTCTGGTTTTTAAAAGTCTGATTGCGTAAATTGTCTTGTAATCAGGGCTCTAAACACTTGCTAATGTCTTTTTAAATCTTGTATTTTTTTTTACGAGTACAAAAAATGATTAGATTAAAAATGTCCTTCATTGTCAATTAATCATGGTTGAGCTGGATTGAAGCTATTAAAATATTACTGTGGTGAAATGATATAATCTGGATTAAAGGTAGTTGGTAGAGGACAGGCTGCATTTGCACCTTTTTTTTGCTTCAGTAAGAGAGAAAAGGAAAAGGGGAACCCTTCAGTCGTAGAGAATCATTGATCTAATAGTCAATAGACACATTTTGATTTTTATGCTAGATGTTCTTGGACTCTGAGCTCCCCTCCTCTCCTTGTAAGCAAACCTTATGTCTCCTACGAATCAATGTGGCTTTACCTGTGAACCAGTGCGTCTTTATCGGCTCAATATCTAGATAAATGTATAAGGGATCAAATGGAGAACCTTTATCACTATAATTTGGTTTACTGGAATGTATCATGTTGTTATGTGACTTCCTTGACTTTGGATAGCAGAGCAATATACACTGGCACGCCATAGCTCAGGCTATAAACCAATACAACAACAACAGCAACTTGTATTTTATATAGTGCCTTTAATGTAGTGAAAAGACCCAAGGTGCTTCATGTGAGTGTTATGAGACACAGAATTTGACACCGAGCCACATGAGGAGAAATTAGGGCAGGTGACCAAAAACTTGGTCAAAGAGGTAGGTTTTAAGGAGCATCTTGAAGGAGGACAGAGGGGCGGAAAGGTTTCAAAGTTGAATTCCAGAGCTTAGGGCCTAGGCAACAGAAGGCACGACCACCAATGGTTGAGCGATTATAATCAGGGATGCTCGAGGGCAGAATTAGAGGAGTGCAGACATCTCTGGGAGTTGTGGGGCTGGAGGAGATTAGAGATAGGGAGGGGTGAGGCCATGGAAGGATTTGAAAACCAGGATGGCAATTTCAAAATCGAGGCGTTGCTTAACTGGGAGCCAACTTAGGTCAGCGAGCACAGGGGTGATGGATGAGTGGAACTTGGTGTGAGTTAGGACACGGGCAGCCGGATTTTGGATCATCTCTAGTTTACGTAGGGTAAAATGTGGGAGGCCAGCCAGGAGTGCGTTGCAGTAGTCTAGTCTAGAGGTAACACAGGCATGGATGAGGGCTTCAGCAGTGGATGAGCTGAGGTAAGGGCAGAGATGGGCGATGTTATGGAGGTGGAAATAGACGATCTTAGAAATGCTGTGGATATGTGGTCGAAAGCTAATTTCAGGGTCAAATATGACACCAAGGTTGCAAGCAGTCTGGTTCAGCTTCAGACAGAAGTTGGGGAGAGGGATGGAGTTGGTGGCTAGGGAATGGAATTTGTAGCGGGGACTGAAAACAATGGCTTCAGTCTTCCCAATATTCAATTGGAGAAAATTTCTGTTCATCCAGAACCAAATGTCAGACAAGCAATCTGTCAATTTAGAGACCGAGAAGGGGTCGAGAGAAATGGTAGTGAGGTAGAGCTGGGTGTCATCAACGTATATGTGGAAACTGACGCTATGTTTTCAGATGATGGGGGCAACATGTAGATGAGCAATAGGAGGAGGAGGGACAAGGATAGATCCTTGGGGGGACACCAGAGGTAACGTTGCTGGGCGGGGAAAAGAAGCTGCTGCAGGTGATTCTCGCTATGATTGGATAGATAAGAATGGAACCAGACCAGCTGGACATCGGTGGAGAGGCATTGGAGAAGGATAGAGTGGTCAACCATGTCAAAGGCTGCAGACAAGTCAACAAGGACGAGGAGGGATAGTTTGCAGGCGTGGAAACTGATCTTATTGACACTTATAAGATAATGAGGGGGTTCGACAATGTAGATGCAGAGAGGATGTTTCCACTCATGGGGGAATCTAGAACTAGGGGGCATAGTTTTAGAATAAGGGTTCGCCCATTTAAAACAGAGATGAGGAGGAATTTCTTCTCCTGAGGGTTGCAAATCTGTGGAATTCTCTGCCCCAGAGAAATGTGGAGGCTGGGTCATTGAATATATTCAAGATGGAAATAGACAGATTTTTGAGCGATACGGGAATAGAGGGTTATAGGGAGCGGGCAGGAAAGTGGAGCTGAGCCGATGATCAGATCAGCCATGATCTTATTGAATGGCGGAGCAGGCTCGAAGGGCCAAATGGCCTACTTGTGCTCCTATTTCTTATGTACTTAAACTGGATTGGAGGGATTCAAACATGGAATTGCAGGAAAGATGGGCATGGATTTGTGAGGCGACAACACGTTCAAGGACTTTGGAGAGGAAAGGGAGATTGGAGATGCGGCGGTAATTTAAGAACATAAGAAGCAGGAGTAGGCCACCTGGCCCAAGTTCTAGTTTCTCCTATGAGTGGAAATATCCTCTCTGCATCCACCTTGTCAAGCCACTTTATTATCTTATGTTTCGATAAGATCACCCCTCATTCTTCTGAACTTCAATGTGTATAGGCCCAACCTACTCAAGCTATCTCCATAAGTCAACCTCCTCATCTCCGGCATCAACCAAGTGAACCTTCTCTGAACAGCCTCCAATGCAAGTATATCCTTCCTTAAATACGGAGACCAAAACTATACGCAGTACTCCAGGTGTGGCCTTGCCAATACCCTGTATAGTTGTAGCAGGACTTCTCTGCTTTTATACTCTATCCCCCTTGCAATAAAGGCCAAGATTCCATTTGCCTTCCTGATTACTTGCTGTACCTGCATACTAACTTTTTGTGTTTCAAGGAATCCCAGGTCTCTCTGTACTGCAGCACTTTGCACTTTTTCTCCATTTAAATTATAATTTGCTTTTCTATTTTTTTCTGCTGAAGTGGATTGTAAAGTCCTTACACAATACCACAAATCCACACGAGGCACATTATATGGACAAGGTCACTCCATGACCTGAACCTTTATTCATAGGACCCAGAAGTCTTGACCCTGCGTGGGACCTCCCTTTATATACCTGGGTGACCAGGTAAAGAGTGTCTCCCACAAGTTCACCCCCTGTGGTCAAGGTGTACATTTCTTACGTATATACAGTATTGCAGTGTTGTTACATAAAGGTTACATTCATGACATCACCTCCCCCTCAACATCTTATTGGGATCATAGGTTAAGTCTCTCGGGTGGTCTGCGGTCTCTCGTGGAGCGCCACAGTTGAGGGTCTAGTTGTTGAGCCTTGGTATGTGTGTCTCACCTGTGATGATTCCGGGCTGACCGCAGGGACTGTGCATGCTGCTGAATGTTCTTGTTGCTTGTTCACTGGCGGTGGTGTGAATATCATCTCATGATCTTCCTCAGTGTCCATGCTGAACCTTTTTTTTTACTTGGTCCAGATGTTTGCGGCATATCTGCCCATTGTTAAGTTGAGCCCCTATTCCCCTCTTTGTCTATTACAGTACCCTCAAGCCATTTGGGCCCCAAAGCATGATTGAGAACAAATACGGGGTCATCAATTTCTATACATCTCCCCCTTGAATTTCGGTCATGGTACTCGTTTTGGGACTGGCACTTGCCCTCAACAATGTCGGACAGGACTGGATGAATGAGGGACAGCAGAGTTTTGAGTGTTCGTTTCATGAGTAGCTCCGCGGGCCGAACCTCCGTAAGCGAGTGCGGTCAGGACCTATAGGCCAGCAGGAGGCGCGATAGGCGGCATTGAAGGGAGGGTCCTTGAATCCTGAACACATCTTAATGATTTGGACAGCACGTTCCACCTGGCCATTGGAGGCCGGCTGAAACGGCGCAGTCCTAACGTCGTTAATGCCATTACCCGACATAAACTCTCGGAATTCGTAGCTTGTGAAACATGGGCCATTATCACTAACCAGGATGTCCGGCAAGCCATGAGTTGCAAAGATCACACGGAGGCTTTCCACGGTGGTGGATGACGTGCATGAATTCAGAATGATGCACTCAATCCATTTCAAGTACGCATCTACCACAATAAGGAACATCTTACCCATGAACGGGCCCGCGTAGTCAACATGAATGCGTGGCCAGGGCCACGGGCTGAGCGGGGTCTCCCTGGGGGCATTACTCAGCTGGGCACCTGCGATCACAGTGTTCCAGGTCTGAATCAATTCCAGGCCACCAAACGTGTGACCGGGCAATGGCCTTCATCAGCACAATGCCTGGGTGCTCGCTGTGGAGTTCCCTGATGAATGCCTCCCTGCCTTTCTGGGGCATAACTACCCGGCTGCCCCATAGTAGGCAGTCGGCTTGGATGGAGTGCTCATCCATCCGTCTGTGGAACGGTCTGACCTCCTCAGGGCATGCTCCGTGTGCGGGTATCCAATCCCCAGTCAGGGCACATTTCTTAATCAGGGATAGGAGGGGATCTCTGTTTGTTTGTCCAGATTTTGATCTGGCGGGCTGTGATGGGGGAGCCTGCGCTCTCAAAGGCATTGACAGCCGTGACCATTTCGGCGCTTTGCTTCACTATCCCCTTGGTGGTGGCCAGTGGAAGCCTGCTGAGCGCGTCAGCGCAATTTTCAGTGCCGGGCCAGTGCTGGATGGAGTAGTCATAAGCAGCCAGCGTGAGAGCCCATCGCTGTATGCGAGCTGATGCGTTGGCATTGATAGCCTTGCTGTCTGATAACAGGGATGTTAATGGGTTGTGGTCTGTCTCTAATTCAAACTTCCTGCCAAAGAGGTACTGATGTATTTTTTTTACACCATAGACACATGCAAGCGCTTCCTTCTCGACCATGCCATATCCCCGTTCTGCTTGAGAGAGCGACCTGGAGGCATAAGCCACAGGTTGCAGTTGTCCTTCAGCATTGCCCTGCTGCAACACGCACCAACCCCATAGGACGATGCATCACATGTGAGAACCAATTTTTTACAGGGGTCGTACAGGGTCAACAACTTATTTGAACAAAGTAGGTTTCGCGCTCGATCAAAAGCCCGTTCCTGACAGTCCCCCCAAAACCAATCGCAACCCTTCCGTAGGAGCACGTGTAGCAGCTCCAACAATGTGCTCAAGTTCGGCAGAAAGTTCCCGAAATAATTCAACAGTCCCAGGAATGAACGCAACTCCGATGTGTTGCAGGGCCTGGGTGCTCGTCGAATCGCCTCTGTTTTGGATTCGGTGGACCGAATCCCATCTGCAGCAACCCTCCTGCCCAGAAACTCAACCTCGGGAGCTAAGCACACACATTTAGACTTCGAGTCACAGGCCTACCCGGTCCAGTCGGCATAGCACCTCCTCCAGGTTGTGGAGGTGTTCTTCGGTGTCTCGACCCGTGATGAGGATGTTGTCCTGGAATACGATCATTCCAGGAATAAATTTAAGCAGGCTTTCCATGTTTCGTTGAAAAATCGCGGCCGCTGATCGAATGCCAAACGGGCAACTGTTATAAACGAAACAGTTCCTTGTGCGTGGTGATGGTGGTCAATAGTTTAGATTCGTCGGCCAGTTCCTGGGTCATAGAGGCTGAAGTAAGGTCCAACTTGGTGAACAGCTTGCCGCCTGCCAGCGTGGCGAAGAGGTCCTCCGCTCTCGGGAGCGGGTATTGATCTTGTAGGGACACCCGATTGTAGTCGCCACAGATCCGCACAGAGCCATCCGCTTTTAGGACGGTAATGATGGGGCTCGTCCAGTCTCTGAATTTAACAGGCGAGATGATGCCCTCTCTCAACAGCTGGTCCAATTTGCTCTCGATCTTTTCCCGCATCACATATGGCACCGCTCTGGCTTTGTGGTGCACTGGCCTGGCATCCGGGGGGGTGCACTGGCCTGGCATCCGGGGTGATGTGTATCACTACTTTAGTGCCTTTGAAAGTCCCGACGCCAGGTTGAAATAGTGAATTGAATTGTTGCAGAACTTGTGAGCACGAAATTCGCTTCACAGATGACATTGCATGAACATCCCCCCCCCCCCCCCATTTCCAGTTCATCTCGGCTAACCAGCTTCTCCCTAACAGTGCGGGACCATTGCCCGGGACAATCCAGAGTGGCAGCCGATTCACTACCCCGTTATGTGCAACAGCCAACATTGCACTGCCTAGCACCGAAATGATTTCTTTAGTGTAAGTCCATAATTGTGTCTCAACATGTGCTAATTCTGGCCTACTGGCTTTTAATGGTCATAGCTTCTCAAATTGCTGAACGCCTATGAGTGACTGGCTGGCCCCAGTGTCCAGCTCCATGCGTACAGGGATACCATTTAACAAAACCCTCATCGTGGGTGGCGTTTTGGTGTATGAACTGTGAATATTCGCCACATGGAGCCGCTGAACCTCGGCGTCCATCGATTCGCTCCAAAAGTCATCCTTTCTCAAAGAACCCTCTTCTGGTCCATCGGTCTCATATATTAGTCTGGTTGCAGACTTCCTGCACATTAGAGCTAAGTGGCCACTGAGATTGCAGTTCCTGCAGACAAACTATTGAAATCTGCAAGATCTGGCTGAGTGTTTTCCCTCTCACCTACAGCATGAGTTAAAGCTTCCATTGTTGGGAACAAAGTGACTATGGCTAGGCATTCCATGCTGACTGTCCCTTGGACTGCTCTTAAGTACCCTATTAGTGGGTGTCAATGGCCCCATCCCGGGCCGCATTGTCCGCTGTGATGGCGTGAATGTCTACCACAGAAAGTTACCTGGACGCTGCGATCCAGGAGATTGTCACACCAATTAGAGTAATTAATTTAAATTCGATCAGTGGTCAGGGACAGGAGGATGTGACTACGAATGAGGAAGGTATGGGGACTCAGGATGGAGTGATAGAGGAGCCTCGGTCCTTGCTCTTGTCCAACAAGTTCTAGGCTCTTACTCCTTGTGTGGGCGAGAGCACGGATGGCAGGAAGGATGAGCAAACTGACGACAGCACTGTGGTACAGGGGGCCATTCAAGTGGGGGGAGTAAAAAGAAACATTGTAGTGGTAGGGGACAGTATCATTACGGGGATAGATAAGGTTCTCTGCAGCCGAGAGCGAGTCCCAAAGGCTGTGTTGCCTGCCAGGGTTGCGGACGACATCTCAGGGCTGGAGAGAAACTTGGAATGGGATGGGGAAGATCCAGTTGCCATGGTCCACGTGGGTACCAGCCGCATAGATAGGACAAAGAGAGATTCTGCTGAGGGATTATGAGCAGCTAGGGGCCAATTTAAAAAGCCGAACTGCAAAGGTAATTGTCATGTATGTATGCTTGGGGTTACTAGCCACCAGGGGGCGCCCCTGTCGGAGGTCATTGGGCTGCACACACGTGTGTGCGGGCCAGGTATAAAAAGCAAGCCACCATGTAATGTGCGCACTTTGGGCTCGAATAAAGTTGAGCCAGGTTTGCACCTGAGTGAGTTTACAGTATTCAGTCTATCGAGTTATTACATACATAGAAAGATAGAAAATAGGTGCTGGAGTAGGCCATTCGGCCCTTCGAGTCTGCACCACCATTCAGTATGATCATGGCTGATCATGCAACTTCAGTACCCCATTCCTGCTTTCTCTTCATACCCCTTGATCTCTTTAGCCGTAAGGTCCACATCTAACTCTCTTTTGAATATATCTAACGAACTGGCCTCAACAACTTTCTGTGGTAGAGAATTCCACAAGTTCACAATTCTCTGGGTGAAGAAGTTTCTCCTCATCTCGGTCCTAAATGGTTTACCCCTTATCCTTAGATTGTGACCCCTGGTTCTGGACTTCCCCAATATCAGGAACATTCTTCCTGCATCTAACCTGTCCAAACCCGTCAGAATTTTATATTTCTATGAGATCCCCTCTCATTCATCTAAATTCTAGTGAATATAAAGTCTAGTCGATCCAGTCTTTCTTCATAGGTCAGTCCTGCCATCCCGGGAATCAGTCTGGTGAACCTTCGCTGCACCAATAGCAAGAATGTCCTTCCTCAGATTAGGAGACCAAAACTGTACACAATATTCAAGGTGTGCCCTCACCAAGGCCCTGTACAACTGCAGTAAGACCTCCCTGCTCCTATACTCGAATCCTCTCGCTATGAAGGCCAACATGCTATTTTCCGCCTTTACCGCTTGCTGTACCTGCATGCCAACTTTCAATGACTGATGTACCATGACACCCAGGTCTCGTTGCATCTCCCCTTTTCCTAATCTGTCACCATTCAAATAATATTCTGCCTTCCTGTTTTTGCCATAAAAGTGGATAACCTCACATTTATCTACATTATACTGCATCTGCCATCCATTTGTCCACTCGCCTAACCTGTCCAAGTCACCCTGCAGCCTCTTGGCATCCTCCTCACAGTTCATACTGCCACCTAGCTTAGTGTCGTCTGCAAACTTGGAGATAGTACATTCAATTCCTTTGTCTAAATCATTAATGTATATTGTAAATAGCTGGGCTCCCAGCACTGAACCTTGCGGTACCCCACTAGTCACTGCCTGCCATTCTGAAAAGGACCTGTTTATTCCTACTCTTTGCTTCCTGTCTGCCAACCAGTTCTCTATCCATGTCAATACATTACCCTCAATAACATGTACTTTAATTTTGCACAACAATCTCTTGTGTGGGACCTTGTCAAAAGCCTTTTGAAAGTCCAAATACACCACATCAATTGGTTCTCCCTTGTCTACTCTACTAGTTACAGCCTCAAAAAATTCTAGATTTATCAAGCATGATTTCCCTTTCATAAACCCATGCTGATTTGGACCGTACCTGTCACTGCTTCCTAAATGCGCTGCTATTACATCTTTAATAATTGATTCCAATATTTTCCCCACTACCGATGTCAGGCTAACCGGTTTATAATTGCCTGTTTTCACTCTCCCTCATTTAAAAAAAAGTGGTGTTACATTAGCTACCCTCCAATCCATAGGAACTGATCCAGAGACTATAGAATGTTGGAAAATGACACCCAATGCATCCACTATTTCTCAGGCCACTTCAAGTATTCTGTGATGCAGACTATCAGGCCCTGGGGATTTATCGACCTTCAATTGCATCAATTTCCCTAACACAATTTCCTGACTAATAAGGATTTCCTTTAGTTCCTCCTTCTCGCTCGACCCTCGGTCCCCTAGTATTTCCGGAAGGTTATTTGTGTCTTCCTTAGTGAAGACAGAACCAAAGTATTTGTTCAATTGGTCTGCTATTTCTTTGTTCCCCATTATAAATTCACCTGATTCTGACTGCAAGGAACCTACATTTGTCTTCACTAATCGTTTTCTCTTCATATATCTATAGAAGTTTTTGCAGTCAGTTTTTATGTTCCCTGCAAGCTTACTCTCCTTCCCTATTTTTCCCCTCCTAATTAAACCCTTAGTCCTCCACTGCTGAATTCTAAATTTCTCCCAGTCCTCAGGTTTACTGCTTTTTCTGGCCAATTTATATGCCTTTTCCTTGGATTTAACACTATCCCTAATTTCCCTTGTTAACCACAGTTGAGCCACCTTCCCCGTTTTATTTTTACGCCAGACAGGATGTACAATTGTTGTAGTTCATCCATGTGATCTTTAAATGTCTGCCATTGCCTATCCACTGTCAACCCTTTAAGTATCATTCACCAGTCTATCCTAGCCAATTCACCTCTCAGACTATCGAAGTTACCTTTCTTTACGTTCAGGACCCTAGTCTCTGAATTAACTGTGCCACTCTCCACTTAATGACGAATTCTACCATATTATGGTCACTCTTCCACAAGGGGCCTCGCACAACAAGATTGCTAATTAATCCTCATTACACAACACCTAGTCTAGGATGGCCAGCTCTCTAGTTGGTTCCTTGACATATTGGTCTGGAAAACCATCCCTAATAAACTCCAGGAAATCCTCCTCCACCATATTGCTACCAGTTTGGTTAGCCCAATCTATATGTAGATTAAAGTCGCCCATGATAACTGCTGTACCTTTATTACACGCATCCTTAATTTCTTGTTTGATGCTGTCCCCAACCTCATTACTACAGTTTGGTGGTCTGTACACAGCACTCACTCGCGTTTTCTGCCCTTTGGTATTCTGCAGTTGTACCCATACAGATTCCACATCATCCAAGCTAATGTCCTTCCTTATTATTGCATTAATCTCCTCTTTGACCAGCAACGGTACCCCACCTCCTTTTCCTTTCTGTCTATCCTTCCTGAATATTGAATACCCCTGGATGTTGAGCTCCCAGCATTGGTCAGCCTGGAGTCATGTCTCTGTAATCCCAATTACATCATATCCATTCACAGCTATCTGCGCAGTTAGTTCATCCACCTTATTACGAATACTCCTCGCATTGAGACACAGAGCCTTCAGGCTTGTTTTTTTAACACTCTTTGTCCTTTTAGAATTATGTTGTAATGTGGCTCTTTTTGATTTTTACCCTTGATTTCTCTGCCCTCCACTTTTCCTTATCTCCTTTCTACCTTTTGCTTCTGCCCCCATTTTACTTCCCTCTGTCTCCCTGCATAGATTCCCATCCCCCTGCCATATTAGTTTAAACCCTCCCCAACACCACCAGAAAACACTCCCCCTAGGACATTGGTTCCAGTCCTGCCCAGATGCAGACCGTCTGGTTTGTACTGGTCCCACCTCTCCCAGACTGGTTCCAATGTCCCAGGAATTTGAATCCCTCCCTCTTGCACCATTCCTCAAACCATGTATTCATTATAACTATCCTGCTATTTCTACTCTGACTAGCACGTGGCACTGGACGCAATCCTGAGATTACTACCTTTTGAGGTCCTACTTTTTAATTTGACTCCTAGCTCCCTAAATTCAGCTTGTAGGACCTCATCCCATTTTTTTACCTATATTGTTGGTACCTATATGCACCCTCCCCCTCCAGAATGCCCTGCAACCGCTCCGAGACATCCTTGACCCCTGCACCAGGGAGGCAACATAACATTTGACGACGAGGTAACTCAAGAACTTTTGCATGCAAAATTATGAACACAGTTGGAATTCTGGAGAGATTCGTGGAGGGAGAGGACTGGTTGGATTTTATCGATCGCCGATACCAGTACTTCGTGGCCAACAAAATGGAGGAAGCTACTGATGCAGTTAGGCGCAGGACGTTAATTCCTCACTGTTTGCGGTCCGAAAATCTGTGGCCTCATAAAGAATCTCCCCTCGCCTGCATATCCAATAGACAAGGACTATGAGGAATTGTGTGCTTTGCTACGTGACCATCTCAAACCAAAAGAAGGCATCTTCATCTCACGCTATCGATTCTACACGCATGTTCGTTCTGAGGGCCAGGATGTATCGGAATTCGTCGCCGACCTAAGACGTCTTGCTGGGCCATGTCAGTTCGAAGACGCGTTGGGAGACATGCTGCGAGATTTCTTTGTAATAGGAATCAACCATGAGGTGATCCTCCGGAAGTTATTGGCTGCAGAAATGCTGGATTTGTGCAAGGCCATCGCGCTTGCCCATGCATGCATGACGATGGATGATAATTTAAGGCAGATATCATCGAAGAGTCAGAGTTCCATGGCAAGTACTGTAAACAAGATTGTATCGTCGTATGGCAGTGCTGCTTATGGCAGGGCCTACTCGGCTGCGTATGCAAAACGTGTAACTGCTCAAAGTCCACCAATGGGTACGAATCCGATTTCACTCTGTTGGCGTTGTGGGGGCGATCATCGGCATCATTAGTGTCGTTTTAAACAGTACATTTGTAAAGGCTGGTCGAAAGTGGGGCATCGTCAGCGAATGTGCCCACAACTGAGCAAGCGTGCTGTGACTCACCACGTGGATGATGATGACGACCAGTCCAGTGCGGACCTGCATATGCAACCCGAGATACCCAAGGAGGAAGTTTTGGGACTGTATTCATTCCTGACAAAGAGCCAACCGATAATGGTTAATGTGAAACTAAATGACATGCCGGTATCGATGGAATTGGATACGGGTGCGAGTCAGTCGATAATGAGCCAAAAGACATTCGACAAGCTGTGAGACACTAAGACTGTGAAGCCTAAGCTGAGTCCAGTCAATGCCAAGTTGCGTACTTACACCAAAGAACTCATACTGGTGATTGACAGTGCGTTAGTCAAGGTGTTGTATGATGGTGTGGTTCATGATCTACCGTTTCGGATCGTTCCAGGAAAATGGTCCAACGCTGTTCGGCAGGAATTGGCTCGAAAAAATCAAATGGACTTGGAATGATATCAAAGCGTTGTCATTGGTGGATGACACTTTGTGTGCTCAAGTGCTGAGCAAGTTTCCCTCATTGTTTGAACCGGGCATCGGCAATTTCACGGGAGCCAAAGGTGCAGATTCACTTGGATTCGGGTGCAAGACTCGTCCATCACAAAGCTCGGGCTATTCCGTACATGATGAGGGAGAAGGTCGAAATTGAGCTGGACAAACTCCAACATGAAGGGGTCATATCACTGGTCGAGTTTAACGAATGAGCCAGTCCCATTGTTCCTGTGTTGAAGAGTAATGGCACTGTCAGGATTTGTGGAGACTACAAGGTTACGATCAATCGATTTTTCGAAACAGGATCAGTACCCGTTACCGAAGGCTGATGACCTGTTTGCAACGCTAGCCGGTGGGAAGTCTTTCACTAAACTGGATCTGACGTCTGCCTATATAATACAGGAGCTCGTCGACACGGCGAAGAAACTTAACATGCATCAACACTCAAAGGTCTGTTACCAACAACAGGTGTCCTTTTGGAATTCGCTCGGCTGCAGCCATATTTCAAAGAAACATGGAGAGTCTACTGAAGTCCGTCCCTAGAACCGTCATGTTTCAAGATGACATTCTGGTCACAGGTCGTGATACTGCTGAACACCTGAACAACCTTGGAGGTTCTACATCGTCTGGACAAAATGGGACTCGGGCTGAAATGTTTGAAGTGCGTCTTCATGGCATCGGAAGTTAAATTTCTGGGGAAGAAGATTGCTGCTGACGGCATCAGGCTTACGGACTCGAAAACCAAGGCCATCAAAAATGCTCCCAGGCCTCAGTGTGACGGAGTTGCGTTCGTTCCTTGGTCTACTCAACTACTTCGGTAATTTCTTACCTGGATTGAGCACTTTATTAGAGCCACTGCACATGCTGCTCAGAAAAGGCGACAACTGGGTTTGGGGTGTGTCTCAAGATAGCGCTTTCGAGAAAGCTACAAATCTGCTTTGCTCTAACAAGTTGCTGGTACATTATGATCCATGTAAGCATCTAGTATTGGCCTGTGATACTTCTTGATATGGGGTTGGCTGCGTGCTCCAACAAGCTAATGAGTCGGGTAAACTGCAACCTGTTACATATGTTTCGAAAAGTTTGTCAAAGGTGGAAAGAGCCGACAGCATGGTAGAAAAAGAAGCTTTAGCCTGTGTCGATGGAGTTAAAAAGATGCATCAGTACCTGTTTGGTCTTCGTTTTGAACTCTCAAGGGATCACAAGCCACTCATACTTTTGTTTTCCGAAAACAATGAAATCAATACCAATGCATCGTGGACGCTGACATTATCTGCCTATGATTGTCATTCGCCATAGACCTGGCACCGAGAATTGAGCTGTCTGCCTTTTCTCACACCGGAGGTGGAGACGCCACAACCTGCAGATCTACTGTTAGTTATGGATGCTTTTGAGAGTGAAGAAAACCCTGTCACTGCTCAACAAGTTAGGACCAGGACCAGACAAGACCCGATTTTATCGGTTGTAAAACGTTGTGTCGTTGGTGGTGATTGGTCTGTTATATCTATGGAAATGTGTGATGAGACCAAACCTTACAACCTTCGCAAAGACGAACTATCCATTTAGTCAGATTGTTTACTGTGAGGTAATCATGTTGTTATGCCGAAGAAAGGCAGAGAGAAATTTGTACGCGATCTACACAGCACTCGTCCCGGTATTGTCATGATGAAAGCCATCGCCAGGTCACACATCTGGAATCATGTGTGCATCAGTGCAACACTTGCATGCAGCTAAGCAAAGTACCAGCGGAATCTCCGCTAATTCTGTGGTCGTGGCCATCCAAACTATGGTTGAGGATCCACATCGACTTTGGGGGTCCCTTCCTGGGTAAGATGTTTTTTGTTGTGGTGGATGCATATTCCAAGTAGATAGAGTGTATAATCATGTCATCCAGTACATCCACAGCTACCATTGAGAGCCTTCGTGTCATGTTTGATACTCATGGTCTGCCTGACATCGTTGTGAGCGACAACGGATCTTGTTTCACAAGTCTGGAGTTTCAAAAGTTCATGAAACTCAATGGTATTAAACATATGAGGTCAGCACCGTTCAAACCTGCTTCTAATGGTCAAGCAGAGCGTGCTATCCAAACAATCAAGCAGCGTATGAAACATGTAACTCTGGGTTCACTGCAGACTCGCTTGCCATGCATATTGCTTAGTTACAGGACAAGACCCCACATGCTTACCGGGGTCTCCCCTGCTGAACTATTGATGAAGCGAGGTCTCAAACCAAGCTCTTGCCCGTCCATCCTGACTTGAACAATTGTGTTGAAAACAGACGTCAAAATCAGCAGTGGCATCATGATTGTGCTGCTGCATCACGCGACATCTCTGTTAACGATCCTGTGTATGTGCTAAATTATGATCAAGGTCCTAAGTGGGTCGCCAGTACTGTTGTGGCCAAGGAGGGTAACGGAGTGTTTATTGTCATGCTCAAAAATGGGCAAACATGCAGGAAACATGCTGATCAGATAAAGCTGCGGCACGCGGATGAACTAGAACAAGTTGAGGAAGATACGATCAGTAACCAACCTGTATTCATTCATCAGAGGACTCCGCCGTCATCAATGAATCTGGACTTTCAATCTCTGCCACTCCCATCAGATTGGCTACCCAGCCTCCAGTCATAACTGACTCAGAACGCTCGCCCAGAACTGGAGTTAAACTGAGACGATCAATTCATGAGCAGAAAGCCCCGGACCGTCTTGACTTGTAAAAAGACTGATACATGACAACATCCCCCTTCAAGATCTTAGTATGTATGCTTGGGGTTACTAGCCACCAGGGGCGCCCCTGTCGGAGGTCATTGGGCTGCACGCACGTGTGTGTGGGCGACGTATATAAAGCAAGCCACGGTGTAATGTGGGCACTTTGGACCCGAATAAAGTTGAGCCAGGTTTGCACCTGAGTTTACAGTATTCAGTCTATCAAGTTATTACATACATAACGGTAATAATCTCTGATTACTACCTGAGCCACGAGCAAATTTGCTTAGGGTAAATAAGATCAGAGGGTTAAACACGTGGCTGAAAGACTGGCATGGGAGAAATGGGTTTTGGTTTGTGGGACACTGGCACCAATACTGGGGTAAGAGGGAGCTATTCATTCAGACGGGCTCCACTTCGACTATGCTGGGACTAGGGTTCTGGTGACAATAACTAAGGCTGTAGAGTGGGCTTTAAATGAATTAGTGGGGGGGGGGAGGATTCAGGTGAGCGAAAATTTTAAAAGTCAAAGAATAAAGAGAAGGCAATAGATCATGGTAGCACTGGGGGAAATGAAAACCAGAGCGTGCCAGGAAGGGACAGAATTTATAAACATAAAGGTGAATCAGAAAGTGGAGTCAAAGCAGGAAGAAATGGTTTAAAAAAAAAAAAAAAAATTTAAAAGCTCTTTATCTGAATGCACGTAGCATTCGTAACAAAATAGATGAGATGACGACGCAAATAGATACAAATGTGTATGATCTGTTTGTAAGGATGGGAGGGGTCGAGGGTAGGTTTTTTTGAGGAGAGGGGTGATGATGGCAGATTTGAGGGAGGGGGTACTGTCCCTGAGGCGAGAGAGCCGTTAACAACGTTAGCTAAAATGGGAACCAGAAAAGGAAGTTGGGTTGTCAACAATTTGGTGGAAATAGGGTCAAGGGAGCAGGAAGTGGGTCTCGTGGACAGGATGAGCTCAGAAAGGTCATGAGGGGAGATCAGAGAGAAACTGGAGAAAGATGTGAGGTCAGGGCTAGGGCAAGGTGGATCGTTAGGAAGTTTGGCCCGGTGGGCTAGGGGAAAGAAGGGAAGAGGCAGAGACGGCCAAGTGGATGGTCTCAATCTTGGAGACAAAGATATCCATGAACTTCTCACTCTTTTATTGTCGGATGTGAGGGTGGAGACTGGGGAGAGGGGAGGTTGAAAAGACGGTTAGCGGTGGAGAATAGAAACTGGTGTTTATCTTTACATTTCAGAATGATTCTGGAAAAATGATCAATTTTGGCAGACGAGAGCAGAATCCAATAATGCTTTGTGGTCCAGCCAGATCTGACGGTGAATGGTTAAACCAGTTGTCTGCCACATCCATTCATGTCTGCGCCCATTGGACTTGAGGGAGCGCAGATAAGGGCCATACCAGGGGTAACGGCCATGGTGAGAGAGAGTAATGGTTTTAATAGGGACGAGGGCATCAAAGGTGGTGGTGAGGGTGTGGTTGAGCAGTTCGTTGGCTGCAGAAATGTCATGGTGAATGGAGGGCTAAAGGCTGGACAGTTTGGAATTGATAAGTGCAGTTGTAAGAGTTTGGAGAGAGTTATTTCCTGGGGCGGACGCAGAAGAAGTAGGGTTGGGTGGGGGAAAGGGGATGTGGGTGGAGAGCGATACAAGGAAATGGTCAGAGATGGCCGTATCTGCAATTGACATGGTAGGAATATCGAGGCCACGTTAGATGGCAAGGTCAAAGGTGTGGCCATGAATATGGGTTGGAGTGTTCACATGGAGGGAGAGATTAAGGGAGGATAGGAGGGTAGTGAACTCAGAGGAGAAAGAGCATGATGAATTGAGATGGAGGTTGAAATCACCGAGGATGAGAAGTTGCTTGGCGTTGAGGGAGGAAAGCAGTGAAGATATTTTGGTGATAAATCTTTTATTGTACTGGGTGGGTGGTAGAGTATGAGAATTTTAAATGAGGGGTGGAATAAGGCGAGATGTTCAACAGAGGAGAAAGTGCCGGAGGAGTATGGGCTCAGACCAAGCTATGATTTGGTGATGAGAGCCGCACTGCCACCACGGCGGTCTGGACAGGATAAGTGGTGGAAAGTATAGCCAGGCGGGGAGGCTTCGTTTAAACGTAAGGTGTCATCACCACTCAGCCAAGTGAATCATCATCATAGGCGATCCTCGAACGAGGATGACTTGCTTCCACAGCAAAAGGGATGAGTTCACAGATGTTTCAATGGAGGACCTGATATTCCAGTCCTGAACTCCAGGGGTGGAATTGCCTGTGCATGGATTTTTTTAACATGTGGTGGCCGTTGCACACCAGCCACCACATGGGCTTGACAGAGCTAGGTCTTGGTCCAGTGGCAAGGGTTAGCCAGGACGATTGGAGACCTGCCCTGCTTAGCACTTATTGGGTTAAAGATTGCGGTCGGACACTTCCCGCGGGCGGCTGCCTCCGACCGAATAAGTTTTTACGAAAAAATTGGAAATACTAACAGAGAAGCACATATACTGACACGGACACACAAATTCACACAGATAAATACACAAATCTCCACAGATAAACATACAGACCGATAAATACATGCACATTGACACACAAAGACAAGATTCAGATAAACAGACAGACAAACATGCACAAATAAAACCAGACAGACAGATAAATACAGACATATACAGACAGAGACAGATAAATACAGTCAGATAATCAAACAGAGACACAGACAAAGACGTGCGAGAGTAAACTGTGGTTAATGGGAAATTCTGAGGTAGTGACATTGTGATAACATCGGGTCAGGTTTTTCTTTCTAACATATGGAACATTTCTCAGCAACAGGAATCCCCTAAAATCGATTGCTCATTAGCTGTGGACATCGGGTTCAAAACTCGGTTAAAATGGGAATCCTTTAGAAGAATACATTTCAATCGAAGGGATTGATTCTTCCTTAGGAGCTTAGTGACCAGGACATTGTGGATGAGGCGGGTAATGGACAGACAGAATCCTCACCCATTCCCAGAATCGAGTGATCAGATGTCAGGGACAAGACTACAGAAGGGCACTCTTGTCATGTGCAAGTGTTCTGCTGGATGCTATGGGAAAATCCTTGATGTTGATATTGTTTCACCCTGGGGTTCATCCACGGAATTGCAAGCTTTGATGCCTTCTTAGTAAAAATGCTAATACTTTCATGTTGGAATCGTTGTTTTCTTTACATAGTTTCAATGTAGATCTAGTTAGGTTACGGCCACTTTCACAAATGATCTCGAAGCTTCAGGTTGCTTTCTTATCCTGCTTTATTACGCAGAATCAGATCTAGCACTGAACTCTTCCTTGTTGGACATGCAATGTATTGATTGAGGAAACCTTTGTGAAGCATTCCAGGATTCCAGAAGCCCTTGCCTGTTTTGACCATAATTTTATGTCATGTCCCAGTCTATCTTGGGACAGTTAAAATTCCTCAGTATTGAGATATTTTACCACTCCACACCACCTGAATTATTTTCAATTTCTTTCTGATTATTCAGTGATCTATAATGCACCACTCAATATCACATCTGAGTGAGACTGCGTGATTCAATCCAGCCTAATCACCAAGCTTTCCTTACTATGGCTGTAATTGAGTCTTTAATTAATAAGGACATTTTTCCCTTTTTTCCTCTCTGTCCTTCCTAAAAGAAAATATTAGCTGGGAATATTTAGTTTCCAGTTTTTTCCTAGGTGAAGCCAACTTTCCTGAAAGGCTCCTCCAATTTGATTAGGGATTGTAGTATATGGCAAATGTATAAAACAGTGGAAGAGAAGTTGTGAAACTTCTCTTCCATTGTTTTATACATTTGCCATATACTACAACGCTTTTATATTCCACAATACCATTTTTTTCTTTTTCTTATACTATCCTTCAAGCTCATTTTTATGCTATCTGCCCTCAGGTATATGTCTCCAATTCCTCCCTATTTCCCCGAGCATACTATTTTTGACTGCAACGTCCCTCCCCTATAATTATTCGTAACTACTTCCCCATATACTTCAATTCCTCCAGCTTACTAGTTTAAATTCTTTCCCACTGTTCTGTTTACCCTCTCTTTGATACTATTTCAATTTAGGTGATGACTATTTCATCCATACAGCTTACCCCTGCCCCAGAGCTCATCTCAATGCCATAGCAATCTGAAATCTTTCCTCCTACATCATCTGTTAAACGACATGTTGATTTGTCTAATCTGCTTCTCTCTATTTAGCCTAACACTTATCATTGGTAGTAATCCTGATTACTACCGGCATTTTGCTTTTTAATCTAACACCTAACTCATCAGCTGTAGCCTCGAGGAATTCTGACTCTTTTTGATATTGAAGTATTTTTTGTTGGTTTGGGGAGTTTATTTGAATATTCCAAATGATTGACTTATCCCAAAGGATTGTTGAAAGAAATTTGCATATGAGCTGTAAGAAATATGTCTGGAATAAATTTGCCTACAATTACCTGTGACACAGGAAATGTGATGTGATGGTTAGAAAATGGATACATATTTACCGCTTTCATCATCATCATTGGCAACCCCTCGAAATGAGGATGACTTGCTTCCACGCCGAAAAGGGATGAGTTCACAGGTGTTTCAATGAAGGACCTAATATTCTAGATCCCGACCTACATCTTGAAGAGTGGAAGATGCCTGTGTGTGAATTTTTTTAACATGTGGCCATTGCACACCAACCACCACACGGCCTTGACAAAGCTAGGTCTTGGTCCAGTGGCAAGGATTAACCAAGACGACTGCAGACCAGCTCAGCTGCATGGGCCCAGTGGTAAATATGTATCCATTTTCTATCCATCACATCACTTTCCTGTGTCACAGGTAATTGTAGGCAAATTTATTCCAGTCATATTTCTTACAGCTCATATGCAAATTTCTTTCAACAAACCTTTGGGATAAGTCAATCATTTGGAATATTCAGATAAACTCCCTAAACCAACAAAAAATACCGCAATATCAAAAAGAGTCAGAATTCCTCGAGGCTACAGCTGATGAGTTCGGTGTTAGATTAAAAAGCAGGATGCTGATCGTAATCAGGATTACTACCAATGACATGTGCAAGGCCAAATAGGGAGAAGCAGATTAGACAAATCAACATGTCGTTTAACATGGTGTCGGAGGAAAGATTTCAGATTGCTATGGCATTGAGATGAGCTCTGGGGCAGGGGTAAGCTGTATGGATGCCGCTCTTCTGGGCCCCGAACTCACGCCTTTCCTGGGCCCCAATCACATCCCTCTACAAACACCTGCCGCTCCTTTGCCCCGACCTTGCCACTCCTGCTCTACCTGCTCGCACTGCAATCATCCGCTGCCCTCCTGCAACAGCACATGCTGCTCCCTGAAGTGGCATGCCGCTGCACGCTGCTCCCACTAATGGCCCCGGCCTGCTGATTGTCTTGCAGGCCGGAACCGTGCCGATTTCCGGGCCGGGCCGCTACACATTGCTCCCTCTAATGGCCCCGGCCCGCTGATGGTCTTGTAGGCCGGGACCACGCAGAGTTCTGGGCTGGGCCGCCGCACGCTGCTCCCTCTAGTGACCCTGGCTTGCACCGACATTGTATCAGCTACCTGCGACATTCCCTCCCTCATGCCCGGACAGTGTTCCCATTTCTCATGAGAGTGTTGTTACTTCTCCTGACAGTCTTTTTATATTACGAGTGAATCTCTAGTGGTTTTGATCATTCAGATGATACGCTATTCTATAAAGATGAGAACATATACCATGTAAAATAGAACGTAGATGTGTGTCCCTGTAAGACTAGATGATGTCATTACTGTGGGTTCTTCAAATGACTGCTCGAGTCAGTACACATTGCAGATTAGAACCCTGTCTTTGACTGGTAAATGAAGAGGTTTTGGAGATATTGTGGAGAGAAAGCTAAAAAAAACCCACAGCATTTTCAATAGTTCTGGATCTAAGCGAGAGAAAGCCGTATCAAAAATAGAAAGTTTAAATTATCTTAATTGTAAGAATCATAGTTTAAAAAAAATGACACCTAGTTTGAAGCTATTCAGTTGTTTTAGTTTTCTTTTAACTTGCATGTCCACAGTCTTGCTGCAGCTTTTGAGAAACTGGAAGTCAGGGAAAATAGGACCAGACTGGCAGCCAATCACCTGCAAAGAATAATCCAATTAAAAATGGTCTGCCAACATAGAAACATAGAAAATAGGTGCAGGAGTAGGCCATTCAGCCCTTCTAGCCTGCACCGCCATTCAATGAGTTCATGGCTGAACATGCAACTTCAGTACCCCCTTCCTGCTTTCTCGCCATACCCCTTGATCCCCCGAGTAGTAAGGACTTCATCTAACTCCCTTTTGAATATATTTAATGAATTGGCCTCAACTACTTTCTGTGGTAGAGAATTCCACAGGTTCACCACTCTCTGGGTGAAGAAGTTTCTCCTCATCTCGGTCCTAAATGGCTTACCCCTTATCCTTAGACTGTGACCCCTGGTTCTGGACTTCCCCAACATTGGGAACATTCTTCCTGCATCTAACCTGTCTGTACCCATCAGAATTTTAAACGTTTCTATGAGGTCCCCTCTCATTCTTCTGAACTCCAGTGAATACAAGCCCAGTTGATCCAGTCTTTCTTGATAGGTCAGTCCCACCATCTCGGGAATCAGTCTGGTGAATCTTCGCTGCACTCCTTCAATAGTAAGAATGTCCTTCCTCAAGTTAGGAGACCAAAACTGTACACAATACTCTAGGTGTGGCCTCACCAAGGCCCTGTACAACTGTAGCAACACCTCCCTGCCCCTGTACTCAAATCCCCTCGCTATGAAGGCCAACATGCCATTTGCTTTCTTAACCGCCTGCTGTACCTGCATGCCAACCTTCAATGACTGATATACCATGACACCCAGGTCTCGTTGCACCTCCCCTTTTCCTAATCTGTCACCATTCAGATAATAGTCTGTCTCTCTGTTTTTACCACCAAAGTGGATAACCTCACATTTATCCACATTATACTTCATCTGCCATGCATTTGCCCACTCACCTAACCTATCCAAGTCACTCTGCAGCCTCATAGCATCCTCCTCGCAGCTCACACTGCCACCCAACTTAGTGTCATCCGCAAATTTGGAGATACTACATTTAATCCCCTCGTCTAAATCATTAATGTACAATGTAAACAGCTGGGGCCCCAGCACAGAACCTTGCGGTACCCCACTAGTCACTGTCTGCCATTCTGAAAAGTACCCATTTACTCCTACTCTTTGCTTCCTGTCTGACAACCAGTTCTCAATCTACGTCAGCACACTACCCCCAATCCCATGTGCTTTAACTTTGCACATTAATCTCTTGTGGGGGACCTTGTTGAAAGCCTTCTGAAAGTCCAAATATACCACATCAACTGGTTCTCCTTTGTCCACTTTACTGGAAACATCCTAAAAAATTCAGAAGATTTGTCAAGCATGATTTCCCTTTCACAAATCCATGCTGACTTGGACCTATCATGTCACCATTTTCCAAATGCGCTGCTATGACATCCTTAATAATTGATTCCATCATTTTACCCATTACTGAGGTCAGGCTGACCGGTCTATAATTCCCTGTTTTCTCTCCCTCCTTTTTTAAAAAGTGGGGTTACATTGGCTACCCTCCACTCGATAGGAACTGATCCAGAGTCAATGGAATGTCTGAAAATGACTGTCAATGCATCCGCTATTTCCAAGGCCACCTCCTTAAGTACTCTGGGATGCAGTCCATCAGGCCCTGGGCATTTATCGGCCTTCAATCCCATCAATTTCCCCAACACAATTTCCCGACGAATAAAGATTTCCCTCAGTTCCTCCTCCTTACTAGACCCTCTGACCCCTTTTATATCCGGAAGGTTGTTTGTGTCCTCCTTAGTGAATACTGAACCAAAGTACTTGTTCAATTGGTCTGCCATTTCTTTGTTCCCCGTTATGACTTCCCCTGATTCTGACTGCAGGGGACCTACGTTTGCCTTTACTAACCTTTTGCAATCCGCCTTAATGTTCCCAGCAAGCTTCTTCTCGTACTCCATTTTCCCTTTATCAAACCCTTTATCCTCCTCTGCTGAGTTCTAAATTTCTCCCAGTCCCTGGGTTCGCTGCTATTTCTGGCCGATTTGTATGCCACTTCCTTGGCTTTAATACTATCCCTGATTTCCCTAGATAGCCACGGTTGAGCCACCTTCCCTTTTTTATTTTTACGCCAGACAGGAATGTACAATTGTTGTAGTTCATCCATGCGGTCTCTAAATGTCTGCCATTGCCCATCCACAGTCAACCCCTTAAGTATCATTCGCCAATCTATCCTCGCCAGTTCACGCCTCATACCTTCAAAGTTACCCTTCTTTAAGTTCTGGACCATGGTGTCTGAATTAACTGTTTCATTCTCCATCCTAATGCAGAATTCCACCATATTATGGTCACTCTTCCCCAAGTGGCCTCGCACAATGAGATTGCTAATTAATCCTCTCTCATTACACAACACCCAGTCTAAGATAGCCTGCCCCCTAGTTGGTTCCTCGACATAGTGGTCTAGAAAACCATCCCTTATGCACTCCAGGAAATCCTCCTCCACCGTATTGCTTCCAGTTTGGCTAGCCCAATCTATGTGCATATTAAAGTCACCCATTATAACTGCTGCACCTTTATTGCATGCACCCCTAATTTCCTGTTTGATGCCCTCCCCAACATCACTACTACTGTTTGGAGGTCTGTACACAACTCCTACTAACGTTTTTTGCCCTTTGGTGTTCTGCAGCTCTACCCATATAGATTCCACATCATCCGAGCTAATGTCTTTCCTAACTATTGCATTAATCTCCTCTCTAACCAGCAATGCTACCCCACCTCCTTTTCCTTTTATTCTATCCTTCCTGAATGTTGAATACCCCTGGATGTTGAGTTCCCAGCCCTGATCATCCTGGAGCCACGTCTCCGTAATCCCAATCACATCATATTTGTTAACATCTATTTGCACAGTTAATTCATCCACCTTATTGCGGATACTCCTTGCATTAAGACACAAAGCCTTCAGGCTTGTTTTTTTAACACCCTTTGTCCTTTTAGAATTTTGCTGTACAGAAATTAGGGGTGCATGCAATAAAGGTGCAGGTCGAGCTGTGCAGTTTTAGCGGCTATAAAATATACCCTGGTCACGGAAAGTGCTATGCCAGGATTGATGGGAAAGTTTTCCAGTTTCTGAACTCAAAATGCGACAGCCTTCCTCTCCAAGCGAAACCCCCGACAGATCAACTGGATTGTCTTGGACAGACGCAAGCACAAAAAGGGGAAGTCTGAAGAGATTCAGAAAAAGCGCTCGTGCCGTGCAGTGAAGTTCCAAAGGGCTATTACTGGCGCCTCTCTGGCTGAGATTATGGCTAAGAGGAATCAGAAGCCGGAAGTGCACAAGGCTCAACGTGAACAAGCAATTAGGGCTGCCAAGGAGGCTAAGAAGGCTAAAACTGCAACAAAGAAAGTCAGTGCGCCTACAACTAAGGCTGCTCAGAAGACGGCACCCAAACAGAAATTTGCTCAGCCAATGAAAACTCAGGCTCCACGTGTTGGTGGAAAACGCTAAAGATCATACAATTAAATATTGATATACAATAAAATAAATTTGATGATTAAGTGTGACTGAGAAACGTTACAGAAAGTGTTAAACAAAAGTACTACAGAATTTTCTACGTGCTGTTCTAGCAGATCTCATGTGGTTTTGCTCACGGTGAGCCAGAGGATATGCTGTTTATGCTCTGTAGCATACAATATATTATCATGGCCACTGATTTTCAGTGATTGAATAAGTCAAATAGCATTTTTATTACGTGTATTCTGTGAGTATCAGCAGTATCTAAGGGTTAGAATTGCCTGATTATGTCCATATGTTTGTGTAAATTGTAAATCAGTAGCACTGATTATTATAAGTTTGTTTATGTATCCACTCAGTATTATCTCTTTGGGCCTTTTTTAAAAGCTAAGGATAAACAGGAGGATGGCAGTGAAGGTGATTTGGATCGGTAGGAGGTATGTAGTTGTACTGGGGAATGGTAGATTGGGTCCTTTGGTAGTGCTAGGAGGGTGGTCCTGGATCTAGAAGTACTTGGGTTGGTGTTTTAGAAGTTGAAGTGAGACCACTGGGATTGGGATGGCAGGACTATTCTAGGAGTGTACAGGGATATGGAAGCAGGGAGGATAAAGCTTGGATGCAGGAGTGCTGATTGGGAAAGGACAAAGACCTGAAAGTGGATTCTGAGATCCAGTATTGGAGGTATAGGATCCAGAACTATTGAGGGCTCTGTATCGAACAGTGCTTTGCGGGGGATCTGGGGAGCACTGCTCAGGGCAGTGGCAGGTTGGTACAGAAGTGGATAGCTGCCAATATTGATGGTAGAGAGAGGGCATGACCAAAATGCATCACAAGTTAATGTAATGGAAATAGCACAAGAGGAGGGTGTTATAGGAAGTAAGTGTAACACTTGGAAGAAGAGCATGCTATATGCAAGATTTTAATATATTACTGGTTGATATCTCGTGGTGTTGCACATGGGGTGTCAAGACTTAAGTACATTATTCAGGTCAAGCAAGACTAGAGGATAGGGGAGAAGAACATAAGAAATAGGAGCAGGAGCAGGAGTAGGCCGTACGGCCCCTTGAGCCTCCTCCGCCATTTAATACGATCATGGCTGATCCAATCATGGACTCTGCCCGCTCCCCATAACACCTTATCCCCTTTATCGTTTAAGAAACTGTCTGTTTCTGTTTTAAATTTATTCAATGTCCCAGCCTCCACAGCTCTCTGAGGTAGCAAATTCCACAGATTTACAACCCTCAGAGAAGAAATTTCTCCTAATCTCAGTTTTAAATGGGCGGCCCCTTATTCTAAGATTATGCCCTCTAGTTTTAGTCTCCCCCATCAGTGGAAACATCCTCTCTGCATCCACCTTGTCAAGCCCCCTCATAATCTTATACGTTTCGATTGATTTGCACCAAGAAGGGGAGGGGGAAAGAGGCAGATGGAAGGACCTGGTGAGAGATATAGTGGGGAATGAGGAGAAGTCCGGATTCGGAGGGAGAGAGTAAGGTTGTAGCGGGACATGATTAAAGAGAGATGGGTGAGATGAGGAGGGGAGGAAGGAAGGGTAACAGAGAGAGGGGAGGGCGGAGGGTTTCAGATTAGCCATGATCTTATTGATTGGCGGAGCAGGCTCGAGGGGCCAAAATGGCCATCTCCCACTCCTATTTCTTATGTTCTTATGCCCCTCCCTCCTCTCCCTTTTACATAAGAGGATGAGGAAAGGAGGAAGAAGAGAAATAATGATCAGTGGATTGGGGGGTGGGTTCAGGATTCTATGTTCATTTGCATTTTTAATCTCTGCGATTACATCTTTCTTCAATTTTCCTTTTTTCTATCTCCTTCCTTCTCCAAGCTTAGCTTGTTCATGAGACTCTTCCCCGCACTCTTCCCCGCACCCCCCCCCCCCCCGGCTCCCTTGACCCTAATCCCACTAAACTGCTGACCACCCAACTTTCCTTCCAAGTCTTCATGCTAGCTGATATTGTAAATTGTGCCCTCTCCTCAGCTACTACTGTCCTCCCTTTCAAACCTGTCATCAATGACCTCGCTACAAAAACCCACTTTGCAACTACTGGCTCATCTCCAACTTACCTTTTCTCTCCAAAGTCCTGAAACATGTTGTTGCATTCCAAATCTGTGCCCATCTTTCTAGCATCATTAGCAGAATCGGTTCAATCAGGGTTCCACTGATATGGTCCAATCATAGTCGCAAATAACATCCTCTGTGATTGTGGTGCATTTTCCTTGACTGCTCTACATCCCTTGATATGGTCGCCCACACCATCCTTCTCTAACATCTCTCCTCTGTTCAGCTCAGTGAGACTGCCCTCGCTTGGTTCTACTCTTGCCTATCCAATCATGGTCGGAGCATCTCCAGCAATGGCTTCTGTTCCTGTGCTCATACCATTACCTTTAAAGTTCCCTTTAGGTTCTTTCCTTGTCTCCCTCTTCATCTGCATACTGTTCCTTGGCGACATCATCCATAGATATGAGGACAGTTTCCACATATATGTTGATGACATCCACCACCTCTCATGACCTATCCACTGCCTCGGCAGGAAAGACTCACCAGAGGTGGCGGCACAGTGGTATGAAACCGGGAAGGAGTGGCCCTGGGAGACCTCAATATTCACTCCAGACCCCATGAATTCTCATGGCATCAGGTCAAATAAGGGCAAGGAAACCTCCTGCTGATTATCACCTACAGCCCTGCCTCAGCTGATGAATCAGTACTCCTTCATGTTGAATACCATTTGGAAGAAACATTGAGGGTAGCAAAGGCACAGAATCTACTCTGGCTGGGGGACTTCAATGTCTATCACCCAGAGTGGCTCGGTAGCACCACTACTGACCGTGCTGGCCGAGTCCTGAAGGATATAGCTGCCGAGCTGGGCCTGTGGAAGATGATGAGAGAACTAACACGAGGGGAAAAACCTACTGGACCTCATCCTCACCGATCTACCTGTCGCAGATGCAGCTGTTCATGACTGTCTTGTTAGGAATGACCACCATACAATCCTTAAGGAGACGAAGTCCCATCTTCACATTGTATTGTATAGCTCTCATCATAGGCAGTCCCTCGGAGTCGAGGATGACTTGCTTCCACTCGGTGAGTTCTCAGGTGAATGAGGAGTCCAACGCGGGACCGATAGTCTCTGTCACAGGTGGGGCAGACAATGCATGAAGGAAAGGGTGGGTGGGGAGCCTGGGTTGATGCACGCTTCTTCTGCTGTCTACGCTTGGTTTCTGCTTGTTCTCGGCGATGTGACATGAGGTGTTCAGCGCCCTCCCGGATGCTCTTCCTCCACTTTGGGCGGTTGTGGACCAGGGATTCCCAGGAGTCGGTGGGGATGTTGCACTTTATCAAGGTAGCTCGACTGCTGTGCTAAATTGGGATAGATTCAGAACAGATCTAGCAGCTCAAAACTGGGCATCCATAGAGCACTGTGGGCCATCAGCAGCAGTAGAATTGTATACCACCACAATTTATAACCTTATGGCCTGGCATATCCCTTACTGCCATTATCATCAAGCCAGGGATCAACCCTGGTTCAATGAGTAGTGTAGAAGAGCATGCCAGGAGCAGCACCAGGCGTACCCAAAAATGAGGTGACAACCTGGTAAAGCTACAACACTTGACTTGCATGCATGCTAAACAGCGGAAGCGGCATACTATATACAGAGCTAAGCAATCCTACAGCCAACGGATCAGATCAAAATTCTGCAGTTGTAAATGGTGGACAGTTAAACATCTAATGGGGGGGAGGAGGAGGATCCATGAACATCCCTCATCCTCTATAATGGCAGTTTGCACCTGAGTGCAAAAGACAATGCTGAAGCGTTTGTAACCATCTTTAGCCAGAAGTGCCGAGTGGATGATCCATCTTGGCCTCTTCCTGAGGTCCCCACCATCACAGAAGCCAGTCTTCAGCTGACTCAAGCTGCGTGATATACGGCTGAGCGCATTGGATACAGTGAACGCTGTGGGCCTCGACTGTAGTGCTGACAACTTGTGCTCCAGAACTTGCCACACCTCTTACCAAGCTGTTCCAGTACAACTCCAACACTGGCATCTACCTGAGAAAGTGGAAAATTGCCTAGGTATGTCCTGTCCACAAAAACCAGGACAAATCCAATCTGGCCAATTACTGCCCCATCAGCCTACCCTCAATCATCAGCAAAGTGATGGAAGGTCTCGTCGATAGTGCTATTAAGCGACACCAATGTTCAGTTTGGGTTCCGCCAGGACCACGAGGCTCCAGAAATCATGACCGCTTTAGTCCAAACATGGACAAAAGAGCTGAATTCCAGAGGTAATGTGAGAGTGACTGCCCTTGACATCAAAGCAGCCTTTGACTGAGTGTGGCATCAAGGAGCTCTTGTAAAATTGAAGTCAATGGGATGCAGGAGCGAAACTATCCAGTGGCTGGAGTCATACCTTGCACAATAGAAATGGTTGTGGTTGTTGGAGGCCAATTATCTCAGCCCCAGGACATCACTGCAAGAGTTCCTTAGGGCAGTGTCCTAGGCCCAACCATCTTCAGCTGCTTCATCAGTGATCTTCGCTCCATCATAAGGTCAGAAGTGTGGATGTTTGCTGATGATTGCAGTGTTCGATTCCATTCGCAACTCCTTCGATAATGAAGCATTTCGTGTCCACATGCAGCAAGACCTCGGACATTCTGGCTTGGGGTGATAAGTGATAAGTAACATTCGCGCCACATGAGTGCTAGGCAATGACCATCTCCAACAAGAGAGAAGCTAACCATCTCCCCATGACATTCATGGGAATCCCCCACCATCAACATCTTATGATCACCATTGACCAGAAACTTAACTGGTCCAGCCACATAAATACTGTAGCTACAAGAGTAGGTCAGAGACTAGGTATTCTGCAGCTAGCTCACCTCCTGACTCCTCAAAGCCTTTCTGCCATCTACAAGGCTTCTTCGACAGCACCTCCCAAACCTGCGACCTCTACTACCCAGAAGGACAAGGGCAGTAGGCGCATGGGAGCACCACCACCCCCAAATTCCCCTCCATCCTAACTTGGAAACTATTCTTCATCGTTGCTGTGTCAAAACATGGAACTCCCTCTCTCAGCACTGTGGGAGTACCTTCATCTCACGAACTACAGCTCACCACCACCTTCTCAAGGGCAATAAGGGATGGGCAATAAATGCTGGCCTTGCCAGCGACGCCCACATCCCATGAAATAGTTATTTTAAAGTACTGTCAAACTGCTTGGCTGACATTCAGTCTTGGACGAGTCACAACCTTTTCCGGTTAACTATTGGGAACACCGAAGGCATCGTCTTCATCACCCCACCATAAACTCTGTTGCCTTGTCACCAATCCCATTTTGTTCACTGGCCACTGTGTATGGTTGAACCAGACTGTTTGTAACTTTGGCATCCTATTCGGTGCCGAGTTGAGCTTCCAACTCCATATCGTCTCCATCACAAAGATCGACTGTTTCCACCTGTGTAACATTGCCCGTCACCACCCTTGTTTCAGCCCATTTGTTACTGAAACACTCATCCATGCCTTTGTCACCGCCAGTCTTGATTATTCCAATGCACTCTTTGCCAGCTTCCCATTCTCTGCTATGTTTAGCTCACTCAAAACTCTTCTGTCTACAGACTATGGCACTCTAATTCTCACTCACCCACCACGATGACCTACATTGACACTCTCCTCCAACACCTCCAATTTAAAAAATTTAAAATTCTCTCCCTTGTGTTTAAATCCCTCCTTATCTCTGTAACCTCCTCCAGTCCTACAAGTCCCCCCTTTGGAATTCTCCACTCCTCTGACTCTGGCCTGCTATGCTTTCCAAATGCCCTTTGCCCGTCATCAATGGCCACACATTCAGCCTTCCAGGTACCATGCTGTGGAATTCACTCTCTAAACCCTTCCACCTTGATGTCCTCTTAACATCCTGCTTAAAATCCACTTATTTGACTAAGCTTTTGGTCACTCCGCCGAATTGCTCTTCCATTGGCTCAGTGTCCATTTTATGCCTCTAAAGTACTTTGGGATGTTTATCTATTTCAGTAGTACTAATGTAAATGCATGTTGTTGTAGTAATAGCAACAGCACTTAGTGAGCCACAGTGCATATGTGAGGAGGTGTAAGTTTTGTTGCCAGAGAATGAGAAGGAATCTGCTGCCTGTATGACTATATGGGCAGCATCAATTGACTTCCTGTACTTTGGAAAATGCAGCAACGTGATGAAGTTGGGCAGTCCCGTCATGTTTCTGTTGCTATTCAGTCGGAAAGGTGATAAAAATCTTGGAGCTAAAAATCCAGTATAACTCTGATTTTGGGGCGCAATCGCGGGAGCGCTGCTGAAGTTCTGGCGCTAGGAAACTGGCATACTAACACCTAAAGGGGAGGTCAGCTGGACCACCAGAAAAGTTAAAGAAAAACCAAGGCAGCTAAACAACAGTGTCCATCATCCAAGTGAGATGCATTAATGAGAAGAAAAAAATCACTTTAATTGCCCACCTGCTCCCAGTCGGGCATATTGCCCCGGCAGCTTCTCCGTGACGCCTGCTTTCCCTGTCTGGTACACGTGTGGGTAGCAAATCGGCTGATGCTGAAGATGCTCGTCTGGAAAGAGGTAGAGGCATTACAGTTGAGGGCGTAGGTGACCTTGATATTCACTAAAAATGCCATCCCATGGTGAAGCTTGGCACAGATTTCCTTACAGCAGATGTTACTGCTCTACAACTACCTTCATGTTCAACTTGAGTTGTGCAGCCAATTTTGTTCTGTGATTGCCAAGTAGCTATGCCTGGGTCTTGTATGATCAGTAGTTCAATGGCGAATGTGAGTAGTCAAGCTCTGATGCCACTTACCTTTTGAATTATTCTTTCTTGGCAAGCAATTAAACTTGCTGGCTTTTAGTTCCTATTTTAAATGGGAAAGCTTAGTGCTGCATAGGCACAGATTGGGAAAACTGAGAAATTGTGGGTTGCGCAAGTGTGCCCTAATTTGAATAAAAATTAGCAAGGGGAGTTCCGTAAATCGTGATTTTTTTTTTCCTTCACCCTCACTTGTCCAGTTTCCACCATAGAGACACAAATAAAAAGAATGTTGGACTGGAAACTAGTGATATAAACCCGTTTAGTTTTGCATCTATCTACAATTTTTAATTGTTCTACATTAAGCAGCGTGTTGCATTTAAGCTATTGTTTATGAAACTGTTTCTGGAGACTGCTCATAGGGTAACAGATGTCTGGCATTAGTTAATAAGGTGGTAATTCATTCACGAGATTCTGATGGTGCCATAAACCACACGTGAAGCTTGAGCAATTTATAAATGTCAGCAGACTCCAAGGTTGATTTATTGCCTTTAGAATTTTTATTACTGTACATAATGTCCATTTAAACTATTTTAGCAGGTACTCAGTACGGTAGAAACTGTAATGAAGATGTAAAATGATAAAGGTAATGGCATAAGAGCTAAGGTATTATGGAGATCTGGCAATTTTTTTCCTCTGATCAACGGGAAAATACATATTTATTGATAGCATTTTTTGCCTAGGAGGTATAGTTGAAAGCTACAGATAAGTAATTGTCTATGCTTTTATCATTCAGCTTGTCTTCAGTTGATAGGATTATGGCAAACACGTGCTCTTGCATAACGCACCTTAATTCCAGTGTGCTTAGACAGCATAGTATTGGGCCCAAGTTTCGGGCGGCACCTAGAATGGCGCAGCCCCGACCTGGACGCCCGTTTTTCGCGCCACAAAGTGCGCCTAAAAAAAACTTAGATTCTCCGGCTCCCTGCAGGTCCTCTGGAGCTGGGCGCGGCGCAGCACGAGCTGTGGGGGGCGGAGCCAGATCCCTGGGCTGAAAACAGTGCCGGGACCTCTGCACATGCGCGCTACAGTGGGCACGCATGTGCAGTAGCTCCAGGCGCTCAAAACTGTGTGGGAGGGGCCCGAAGCACGCAGCCCCTAGCCCTGGCCGAATGGCCTCACTGGGGCTGCGTGGATAAGGCTGCCTCCCAGGCCCAGCTCCTGCTTTCTCCCGACCCTCGGACCACCACCCCCCCGACCCGACCCTCGGACCCCCCCCCCCGCCCCGACCCGACCTCCGCTCCCCACCCAACCTCTGCTCCGCCCCCCCCCCCGACCCGACTTCCGCGCCCCCCCCCCCCACCCCCCGGACCCAGGACCCGACGCCACCTACCAGTAAATCCGGTGCTGGACTGAAGTCTCCGGCCGGGCCCGGCCCGTTCAGCCTCCTTTCTCCCTTCTCTCCTTTCTCCCTTCCCTCCTGCCCTCCCTTTCTTCCTCTTCTTCCTCTCCTTCCTCTCCCTCCCTCCCTTCCCCTCCCTCCCTCCCTTTCTTCCACTCCCTCCCTCCCTCCCTTTCTTCCTTCCACTCCCTCCCTCCCTCCCTCCCTTTCTTCCACTCCCTCCCTCCCTCCCTCCCTTTCTTCCACTCCCTCCCTCCCTCCCTCCCTTTCTTCCACTCCCTCCCTCCCTTTCTTCCACTCCCTCCCTCCCTCCCTTTCTTCCACTCCCTCCCTCCCTCCCTTTCTTCCACTCCCTCCCTCCCTCCCTTTCTTCCACTCCCTCCCTCCCTCCCTTTCTTCCACTCCCTCCCTCCCTCCCTTTCTTCCACTCCCTCCCTCCCTCCCTTTCTTCCTCTCCCTCCCTCCCTCCCTTTCTTCCTCTCCCTCCCTCCCTCCCTTTCTTCCTCTCCTTCCCTCCCTCCCTTTCTTCCTCTCCTTCCCTCCCTCCCTTTCTTCCCCTCCCTCCCTCCCTCCCTTTCTTCCTTCCCTCCCTCCCTCCCTCCCTTTCTTCCTCTCCCTCCCTCCCTCCCTTTCTTCCCCTCCCTCCCTTCTTCCCCTCCCTCCCTCTCCCTCCCTCCCTCCCTTTCTTTCTCTCCCTCCCTCCCTCCCTTTCTCTCCCTCCCTCCCTCCCTCCCTTTCTTTCTCTCCCTCCCTCCCTCCCTCCCTTTCTTTCTCTCCCTCCCTCCCTCCCTCCCTTTCTTTCTCTCCCTCCCTCCCTCCCTTTCTCTCCCTCCCTCTTCCCCCCCCACCTCCAACCCCCTCCCCTTGCTGTCAGAAACACACAGACAGAGAGATAGAGACACTGACAGAACACACTGGAGGGTGGGAGGGGGCGCGTCCCAGCACGCTGTTGGAGGAGGACTCCCGGTGCTGCAGTCAGTGTGTAGAAAATGTTTTATTTATTGATTTTTAAATTTTTTTTATTTTTTATTAAATTTTTTTTGATTGATTTATTGATGTATTTATCATTTATTATTGATGATGGCTCTTTATTTGTAAAACTGAAGTGTTTAATGTTTGTAAACTTCCCTTTAAACACCCCCCCCCCCATTCCCTACGCCTGATTTGTAACCTGCGCCTGATTTTCTAAGTGTAGACAAGGTTTTTCTGAGCGTACAAAAATCTACACTTACTCCATTCTAAATTAGTTTGGAGTAAGTTTAGGCAGCGAAAACATTCAAAACGGGCGTAAGTGGCCGGACACGCCCCCTTTTGGGAAAAAAATTCTGTTCCAAAGTGAAACTGTTCTAACTGATTAGAACTGGAGCAAACTAAATGCCGAGAATTGCAATTTCTAAGATACTCCATTCTAAACCAGTTGCTCCAAAAAAACAGGAGCAACTCAGGCCGAAACTTGGCCCCTTTGTATCTGGTTATGTGACACCCAGAAGGGGTTTACAAAGTAAAGAGATTGGTAAAGTTAGTTTGATCCTTTGTCATATGATTTACTTCACTGAGATTGTTGGGAAAATTTATGGATCATGCTAAATATTGTATTACACTTTCTTCAATTCATTTACCATGATCAAATTGGAATGACTTTAGATTGCCAGCATTTTCAGATGGAATCTTTCTAATAATAATAAAGAACAAAGAAACCTCTGAACGAAGCAAATGCAGCACTATCAGAAGTAGTATAAAAAAATTGCATGCAGAATATTCAGTTTAATGCCAAAAAAAATGGTGTATAAAATCTGAATTTCAAGGGCTGCTGTAAACATAGTTGAAAACTTTTCCCATTTTTCCTGAAATTTTGTTGCTGCAGGAATAATTTGCTGGCACATAAAGAAGAGCCACTGGGGCACGATAATGGCAGGCTGCTACCACTCATATATAACATAATAAATGTATTGTAAAAGTGGATGAATAAGGTAAAAAATGCTTCCCTTGTGTTGTGAGCCATTCTCAGAGCTGTCTCTATAATCCCCACAGAGAGCTGTTCCGGATGAGTCTTTGTTTTCTCTCCAGTCACCTCCCTCCTATAAATTAATTTGTAGTTTCTGTTGTGCACATCCCTGGTGATTGAAAATTGAAAAAAGTGGAAAAGCCGTGACATAAACTTGTAACTTCCACAGGATCAAGAGAATTTTATGTACTTTATTCATTCTCGAGCTGTAGTTGTCCTGAGAAGGTGGTGGTGGCCTTTTTTTGAACCACTGCAGTCCATGTGATGGTGCTCCCAGAATGTTTTTGGGGAGGGATTTTGTCGTAGTGCTTTGATATAACTGAGTGGCTTTCTTGGTCATTTCAGAGGGCAGTTAAGATTTAACCATTTTGGTGTGGGACTGAAGTCACACATAGGCCAAGCCAGCTAAGGACGGCAGATTTCCCTTCCAAAGGACATTAGTGAACCAGTGGATTTTTATGACAATCTGACAGCTTAATGGTCACTTTTACTGACACCAGTTTTAAATTTTTTTTAAACTGAATTCAAATTCCCATATTGATATGGTGGTTATATTCTCTGGATTATTAATCCATGTCTCTGGATTACTATTCCAGTGACAGTGGGCCCAAATTTCGGGCCGCGCCTAGAACGGCGCAGCCCCGACCTGGACGCCTGTTTTTCGCGCCAGAAAGTGTGCCTCAAAAATACTTACTGATTCTCTGGCTCCCTGCAGGTCTTCTGGAGCTGGGCGTGGCGTAGCACGAGCTGTGGGGGGGGGGGGGGGGGGAGGGCGGAGCCAGGTCCCTGCGCTGAAAACAGTGCCGGGACCTCTGCACAGGTGCGCTACAGTGGGCGTTCATGTGCAGTAGCTCCAGGCGCCCAAAACTGTGTGGGAGGGGCCCGAAGCACGCAGCCCCTAGCCCTGGCCGAATAGCCTCACTGAGGCTGCGGAGATCAGGCTGCACCTCCCACGCCCAGCTCCTGCTTCCTGCCTTCAGCTGGCTCTCTCAAACGCCACCCCCCCAGCTCCCACTCCGACTCCCGGATCCAACCCACCCCCGGTCCCAACCCACCCCCCGCCCCCCCTGACCCAACCCCCGGCCACCTACCTTCAAATCCGGTGCTGGGGGCCGGGCCCCGCCCGAAGTCTTGGGCCCGGCCTGTTCAGCCTCCCTCTCCTCTCCTCTCTCTCTCCTCCCTCCCTCCCTCCCCTCACTGTCAGAAACACAGACACTGGCAGACAGAGAGTGAGAGAGAGACACACACTGACAGAGACACACTGGCGGGGGGGCCGTCCCAGCACGCTGTTGGAGGGCTCCCGGTGCTGCAATCGGTAAGTAGAAAATGTTTTATTTATTGATTTTTTAAAATTTTTTTTGGATTGGTTTATTGGTTGATTTATTGATGTATTTATCATTTATTATTGATGATGGCTCTTTATTTGTAAAACTGAAGTGTTTAATGTTTGTAAACTTCCCTTTAAACCCCGCCCCCCCCATTTCCTACGCCTGATTTGTAACCTACGCCTGATTTTCTAAGTGTAGGCAAGGTTTTTTCGAACGTACAAAAATCTTCACTTACTCCATTCTAAGTTAGTTTGGAGTAAGTTTTCACTGCCTAAACTTTGAAAACAGGCATAAGTGGCCGGACACGCCCCCTTTTGGAAAAAAAATTCTGTTCCAAAGTGAAACTGTTCTAACTGACTAGAACTGGAGCAAACTAAATGCCGAGAATTGCAATTTCTAAGGGGCCAAGTTTCGGCCTGAGTTGCTCCTGTTTTTTTGGAGCAACTGGCTTAGAACGGAGTATCTTAGAAATTTGAAATTTGGGTGAGCAGGAAAGTCATTAAATTCTACAATCAATCCTTAGTTATACTTATACAAATATTATACAAATAAATCCAACCTGAATAAAAATTTATAAGCAAAGCAAAGATTAAATAAACCATGTTCTTACCTTCGAACCTTCGAGCTTCTGTGCTTCAGGCAGGCCTTTCAAGTTGGAGACAGGCAGGGGTGTGACGTCAGTGTCTCAACGGCAGCCCAACAGCGGCAGCAAGCAGCCTTCGAGCTGAGCTGCGGTGCTTCAGGCAGGCCGTCATTCTCTTAATGGCTGGCCGCGAAGAATCAACACCGGCCCGACGTGAGGCCATTCGGCCATGGGATAGCAGCGGCGTCAGTGGCTGGCCGGCAGGCAGCCGAAGAATCAACACCGGACCGACACAGCTCTTTAAGGTGCTTGAGGCCATTCGGCCATGGGATAGCAGCGGCGTCAGTGGCTGGCTGGCAGCCAAACAATCAACACCGGACGCATGCAGCTCTTTAAGGTGTTTGAGGCCATTCGGGCATGGGATAGCAGCGGCGTCAGTGGCTGGCCGGCAGCCAAAGAATCAGCACCGGACCGACGTGAGGCTATTCGGCCATGGGATATCAGTGGCTGGCCGGCAGCCGAAGAATCAACACCTGACACACGCAGCTCTTTAAGGTGCTTGAGGCCATTCAGCCACGCTTTAGGGGTGGCGTCAGTGGCTCGACAGCAGCCTTCGAGCTGTGAGGGGGACTGAGGCCATTTGAACAGTGAGAGGCAGCCACGTAGTTTTATACTTAAATTTGCAGAATGGGTGCTGCATTGTCAACACCATGTATTATGCAATGGTTCACCATCAATTCACTGCATAGGAGAGAATTGATTAGAGCTCACCACACCAGGAATGTCGTAGCCCGTAGGTTGATGGGCAGGAGACCTTACCCACGTCGACAATATCGAGCCAGGCGCTCATACCTGGACATGAGCGAGGCTGATTGCGAAAACGCAGCCTTTTCACACAGAGAAGTTGTCACTGAGATCTGTGATATGATGAGAGCAGATTTGCAGCCCAGAAGCAGAACGCCAACTGCCCTGTCTGTTGCAGTGAAGGTAGCAGCTGCACTTTATTTCTATGCCTCGGGATCGTTTCAGGCTACAACTGGAGATGTGTGTGCCATCTCTCAAGGTGCAATACATGCCTGCATTTACCAGGTCATGGCTGCACTGTATGCGTGAAGGAATGACTTCCTCAATTTCCCAATGACCGCACAAACGATCCATGAGAGGGCTGTGGGCTTCTTCAGGACTGGGCTGCATTGACTGTATCCACATAGCCTTGTGAGCACCTGTGGAGGATTCTGAGCAGTACTGAAATAGGAAAGGTTTCCACTCTTATCAATGTGCAGCTCGTGTGTGACGACAAGCAGCGCATCATGTCAGTTGATGCGAGATACCCTGGCAGCACCCACGATGCGTTCATCCTACGCAACAGCGTTATATCTGACATGTTTCGGCAGCAGCCATAAGGTCAGAGCTGGTACTGGGAGACAAAGGGTACGGCCTGACCACCTGGCTCATGACGCCCCTACGCGTGACACGGACAGAAGCTGACCATCAATACAACATGGCGCACATTGCGACGCGCAGCATCATTGAGAGGACCATTGGCATATTGAAACAGTGATTCCGATGCCTGGACCATTCCGGAGGACAGTTGCTACACTCTCCTCAGATTGTCGGTCACTTCACTGTTGTGTGCTGCATGCTTCATAACTTAGCCATCATGAGGCAGCAGGAGCTGGTAATGGAACCAGAAGACCTACATGAGGGTCCAGTGCATGATGATAGTATTACGGAAGAGCAGGATGTGGATGATAACGACAATCAGGAAAGCATGCAAGTGCCTGATGCCGGAGCACGAGGTCGGAGGAGGGCCGTCCATCGTGCCCCTTTAATGATTGCTCGAGCCTTGCGCCAGAAGCTCATCTGTGAACGCTTCAACTACTGATACTTGAGGGCTCTGCGACCACTTTTGCGCATGGACATGTTTATTCTTTGCAGTTGTTCCTACGTTGTGTTGTGTTAATGGAACATGAAACAGTTTTAATGAAAAAATATGACTCTTGAAGATCACTTAAAAACTTGTAAAGTTACAAAACAATTTCTATGTGAAAAATTTTACACTCTAAGATCACTTACACTTCAAGATAATTTTTTAGATGCAAAATTAAATAAGTTACAGAATGTGAGAGCATTTACACTATAAGATCACTTGAAAACCCTGAGATCACTTTTATGTTGTAAAGTTACAAAAATTACAAAACAGTTTCAATGTGAAAAATCTCTGAAGAACACTTAAACTTCAGGATCACTTTTTAGGTGCAAAATTAAATAAGATACAAAAAAATGTGAGAGCATTCACACTATAAGATCACTTAAAGTTGTAAAGTTACAAAACTTACAAAACAATTTCAATTTGAAAAATGCTACTACAGCTACATCAAGAACAAGAACAAAAGCAGCAAAGAAAGGCTGCAACCATGTCTCATCCATATCTCAGTGAATGTTCGCTTCTTCATGGGGATGACATTTGATTGGCTGGGCTGTGTGCCCTTATTGCAACAGCTACCTCAACCAGGCCCTCCCTGACGGCCTGTGCTGACACTTGCATGCCCTCCCTGATGGCCTGTGCCATCATTTGCATGCCCTCCCTGATGGCCTGTGCCGTCGATTGCACTCCCTCGGACATTCCCTCCCTAAGTTCCCATGTCATTACTGCTATTTCTCCCGTCAGGACTGTCAACTCTTCACCCACTGCACTGACACCACCGATGAGTGATCGGGTAAGCTCATTGGTCTCCATGCCCAATGCCACAACCTGAGTCGCATCTGTTGCATGCTGCAACTCAGGAGAGCGTGTCTCCAATCATCTTCTCCTCTGCCTGGGTCTGCCTCGTGGCACCACTACACTGGGAGGCGTGGGCACGGACGGTGGGACGCTCGGTGTTGCAAGCGGCACCACTACACAGGGAGACGCGGGCTGGGACTGTGGGACGCTGTGTGTTCCAGACGGCAGAACTGGAGGGAGAGGCTCGGGCTGAAACGGTGGGATGCTCTGTGTTGCAGACGACAGCACTCGAGTGCGAGCCGTGGGCTGGAATGTTGGACGAATGGGTGTAAACTGCTCCATGATATCAGCAGCAGCACTGGGACCCGCAGCGTTGGAATCAAAACCATAGTAGGTGGAACCAGAACCTATGCGAGAGGGAGGCGCAGGCTCGGACGATAGTGCACTGACTGTAGAATGCTGCATTATACCAGCAGCACCACTGGGACCTGCAACATCGGAAGTGAAAGCATGGAAGGTGGAACCAAGACCTATGCTAGGGGTTGAAACTCTGATGCCCCTTGATGGGGGCTCATAAACATTAATTTGGAAGCTCTCCCCTGCAGACATTTCAGTCATCGCTGCCATCATCCAGTCTGGTTCGCCCGCAGCTGGTTGTACTGGTTCTTGTTCTGTACCCTCAGGATCCTCAGGGTTGGCAGCAGCAGCATCGTCATCATCATCATCACGTTCTGCAAAATACATCAGAACAGTCAAATGTTTAACAGCAAGGGAGGGGGCCGGATGGGTGGCATGAGTACTCTCACACATAGCAGGTTGATTTAAAGGGCCACGATGCATTTTCAGGACTTGCCCTCTTCCTCGCGTGCGGGCCCAGCTTGTGCTGTACTGATTGCTTTTCTCCATGTACGACTCATCATAGCAGCTACCCTTTGTTCCAAGGGTGTCAGTGAATGCAGATTGGGCATGCCTCCTCCTGTCTGAGTTGCCTCCCTTTTGTTGTGGGCCAATTTCTTCTGCAAAGAGTAAAATATAACTTTTTACAGAGTGTGTCAGTTTGCAAGGTGGGACATACAGATAGCCAGGTTACAATTACGATTAAATTAAAAATGGGAAATATTACTTACACTAACTACTTGACCAAGGTCGTGCCATTTCATTTGACACTGGCTTCCAGATCTCATGGTATGCACCACTGCGCAGTAATCTTCTGCAATTTGGTTCCAGCTTTTCTTCATTTCTTTTGGTGGCACTTTTATGCGACCTCTGTTGCTGGTATCTAGCTCCTGCCATCTCTGCTCAATTACGTTGACTAATATCTCTACTTCCCCATGCAAGAAATTCTTTGTTCTTGGTGGATGTTGATCCATTGCAAAGTTGAATTGGCACTCTTATTTCTCAAAACACACAGTCCTTAATTTGCATGCACCAATGCAGCACCGGTTCTGCAAGTTTAGCAGTGAAAAGCTGAACTCACTGATTTCAGCAGGTGATTTATTCAACAGTGCTGCTAAAAGCACTCCCTCACACACAAAAATATCACAAAAATTAAATTACAGGCCTTTCCAGGGGTCCAAGAGACAAATCTTCACTTTTTCTCCCATCCCTTTAAAAATGGCCGAGTGCCAATGTTTGTTTGACACTGCGCGTGCGCGCACGCTCCAAAGCGCACGCGCAGGTTTGCTGGCACGACGTTGGCTCATTTAAATTAGATCCGCCCCCCACTGCTGACAGAATCGGCGCGAGTGTTTGGCTCCGCCCCCCCGTTTGAAGAGCGGCCGCGCCAAGCAGAGATCGAGCTCCGAGGAGCCAGAGAATGTCGCAGTTTTTTTCATGCATACTTTTCGGCGCGAAGAATAGGCATGCAGCTCGGGGCTGCGCCGTTTTCGGCGTGGCCGGAAACTTGGGGCCAAAGATACTCCATTCTAAACCAAAAAAACAGGAGCATCTCAGGCCGAATCTTGGCCCCAAAACTACTACACTACCGTACTGTCTCTGCTGCCACCTCCAGTTTTGTATCAGCTCCCATGCCCTTCAGTCCTCTGATTCTGTTTGAGTCTTCAGCTAGCTGCCTTGGCCCCTACTTCTGGACCTGCCTCCCTAAGCCAAAGCACTTTTTCCTGCACCATTTTAAAGACTCATCTTTTCAATCAAGCCTTCGATCACCCTTCCTCGTCTTTTCCTCTATGGCCCTTTCTCTGTTACCAAGTTAGGTTCATTGTGATGCACATTGAGATTTTATTTTTACATACAAAGCACTATGCAAGTCCAACTTGGGGGTAAAAGCCATCGAATGATCGCTAAATAACCTGTAATGCAAGTGTAACAGGGTATGCTTTATGCGCCCAATATTTTCTTGGGAGCCAAGAATTTTGTGCGTTATGAAGATTGTGCTTATTTTGATGTGCCTAAACTTAGCACAAAATGTAAAATTTTAAAAATTGGAGTCCGATCTGATGGCCTTGCACCAAAGGGCAAGATTTGTTTATCTGAAAAACAGCAGCATACTTTTCAGCTCCTAGCAACACAGTAGTACTATATATAGGGTAATACATCCTGGACTATGTTGCTGCTTTGTAGCACACTAGCCTGGGGTCTCTGATTATTTGAAATGCAACAACAGTTTGTCTAGTTTTGGTTACTTTTTTTTAAAGATATGTTGAGGTAGATTGGCAGTTGAATTTTGGAAATTGCATGTGATTTGGTTAGAAATAATTTTATAGGCTGATACAAAGGAATACTATTTTACTGGCTTGGAATTTAATCTTGGGAGGAAGACAAGTTCTGCTTCAAACATCGCACAAGCATAACAAACGTGTGCGCAAATATCACAGAAATTCAAAACCTGGAATTCAATGGAGGCGATCTAAACTCTTGCAAATGTGGAGTACAAGCAGTTTGTAGCTTGCGCCAGGAAATTCATGATTGTGTATATGTTACGGGGAGTATCCCAGTCTGGTGGAGTCCCAACAGGAAAGGGGTTAACAATGGTTAGGCAGTAACATCTCTTGAGAAGCATAAAGTTCATAATTTGTTGCAGGATGCAGTTTGGACTGTAAAGCAAGCTTGATCATTCGTAAATTGACGGGAAAATAAAGGCTGATAAAAATCAAGATGCATGCAATTATGTTCTAAATTTATCTTCTGATGAAGATATTGCCATGGTTGTTTGACCTTCATTACAGGCTTTGGTAGGGGCCTGAATGTTAACACACAATTGGCATTTTGAACCAAGATACTCTATTAAAACCATGATGGAATCAATATACATATATATTTTGGATAGTATTCTAACCAATATAGGCTGGACTTTTCTATTTCAGCTAGCTAAAATTAACCCACACAGGCTGCTACTTATTTTCAAATATTAAGAAATTAGTGCAACCACTATTTTCCATGAAGTACAGGTAACTAAGTCAACACTTGTTTACCACAACTCTTTCAGATGTTTTATCAAGCGAATTTGTGTTTTTGTTTATGTCACTGTTTATGGGGAAGGGATTATTTTGAATCTTTCTTGTGCCGTTTGCCGATTTTTCTCATGTAGGAGGAAGGTGGAAGAAAGAGAACAAAGGCTAAAAGATTTAGGAGGTGAGCCATACTTGACTGCGCTTTCATACCTACCAGTTACTTTATGAAAGCTGATATTGGCACACAGAACAGGTGCCTGCCTCAGCTCGCAACTCTTAGAGTATATGAAACATGTAGACATTGGGCCGGAAATCCACAGGCTGTGACATGACCGTTACGCCAGAATTGCACCCGCCAATACCCTCCAAGGCTGGAGTTTCCTCAGCCATGGCTAGGAAACTGTTGAGTGGTCATTATGCTGGGTTAAAAGGAGGTGTACTGGCCTCCTCCCTCCTTGGCGGTTGAAGTGGAGTCCTCAAGGGGGCCAGGCTCCCTTAAAATAGAAGCTGACTCTACATAAATCAGGATCTTACAATGGCCTCTTCTGATCTGCAAAAGCTGAGGCTGCTGGATCTACCATTGCAGCTGACCTCTGCCATTTTACCCGTTTGCCATACCATGATGGGCGCCCAAGATGCACTGATAGTGGTGTGAGTGCCTGCCAGAACATATTAAATATTCCCTTGACTCTGCATACTTTGCTAGGGCCAGTAATTTAAAAAATCTTGCATATGATACAGAATTCCTCTTAACAAACTTTATTTCCTGTGTCATGACATTTGACTTACGATTTTAGTCAAACTTTAAGATGTCTTGAATAAAGCTTTCAGAATTCAAAATTTTTAGGTCAAAGCTCACCATGTCTCAAAAGCCTAGGATTTATAAGAACATTACAAATAGGAGCAGGAGTAGGCCTCACGTCCCCTCGAGCCTGCTCCGCCATTCAATAAGATCATGGCTCATCTGATCATGGACTCAGCTCCATTTCCCCGCCCACTCCCCATAGCCCCTTTATCGCTCAAGAAACTATCTATTTCTGTCTTAAATTTATTCAATGTCCCAGCTTCCACAGTTCTCCGAGGCAGCAAATTCCACAGATTTACAACCCACCGAGAAGAAATTCCTCCTCATCTCTGTTTTAAATGGGCAGCCCCTTATTCTAAGATCATGTCCTCTAGTTCTAGTCTCCCCCAACAGTGGAAACATCCTCTCTGCATCCACCTTGTCAAGCCCCCTCAAAATCTTATACGTTTCGATAAGATCACCTCTCATTCTTCTGAACTCCAATGAGTAGAGACCCAACCTACTCAACCTTTCCTCATGTCAACTCCCTCATCCCCGGAATCAACCTAGTGAACCTTCATTGAACTGCCTCCAAAGCAAGTATATCCTTTTGTAAATATTGAAACCAAAACTGCACGCAGTATTCCAGGTGTGGCCTCACCAATACCTTATATAGCTGCAGCAAGACTTCCCTGCTTTTATACTCCATCTCCTGATCACTTGCTGTACCTGCATGCTATCCTTTTCTGTTTCATGCACAAGTAACCCCAGGTCCCGCTGTACTGCGGCACTTTGCAATCTTTCTCCATTTAAATAATAACTTGTTCTTTGATTTTTTTTTCTGCCAAAATGCATGACCTCACACTTTCCAACATTATACTCCATCTGCCAAATTTTTGCCCACTCACTTAGCCTGTCTATGTCCTTTTGGAGACTTTTGTGTCCTCCTCATACATTGCTTTTCCTCCCATCTTTGTATTGTCAGCAAACTTGGCTACGTTACACTCAGTCCTTTCTTCCAAGTCGTTAATATAGATTGTAAATAGTTGGGGTCCCAGCATTGATCCCTGCGGCACCCCACTAGTTACTGGTTGCCAACCAGAGAATGAACCATTGATCCCGACTCTCTGTTTTCTGTTAGTTAGCCAATCCTCTATCCATGCTAATATATTATCCCCAACCCCATGAACTTTTATCTTGTGCAGTAACTTTTTATGTGGCACCTTGTCAAATGCCTTCTGGAAGTCCAAATACACGACATCCACTGGTTCACCTTTATCCACCTTGTTCGTTACATCCTCAAAGAACTCCAGCCAATTTGTCAAACATGACTTCCCCTTCATAAATCCATGCTGACTCTGCCTGACCGAATTTTGCTTTTCCAAATGTCCTGCTACTACTACTTCAATAATGGACTCCAACATTTTCCCAACCACAGATGTTAGGCTAACTGGCCTACAGTTTCCTGCTGTTTCTCTGCCTCCTTTTTTTTTAAATAGGGGCGTTACATTTGCAATTTTCCAATCTGCTGGGACCTCCCCAGAATCCAGGGAATTTTGGTAAATTACAACCAATGCATCCACAATCCCTGCCGCTACTTCTCAAGACCCTAGGATGCAAGCCATCAGTTCCAGGGGATTTATCTGCCTTTAGTCCTATTATCTTACTGAGTATCACCTCCTTAGTGATTGTGATTGTGTTACTGGATATTTTTGGGCAGCGTTTTCAATAACATCTGTGCATGCGAACATGTACAATTTGTAGAATTTCCAAGCATGCAAGTTGTGTATTTTGAGCATGTGCAGTTTGCAGAATGTTCGAGCAGGCAATCTGAACCTGCATGACTTGAGACCCCTACTTCCTGTGATGATTGGAAATATTTTTTTTTTGCTTTTTCCAAAAGATTTTAAAATAAAAGAGATTAAATTCTGAAAGCTTTATTTAAGGCAAATGATATTTATTAGCAAATGCTATGGAATCCACAGACAGTATTTGAAATCAGCAATACTGGTGATTGTGCTGTCTTTTGTTGACTGGAAAAGAAAATGATATTGTTTATCGAGAATGCATTTCTTTTTTAGTTATGTGTCACTGTTTTTGTAGAGAATTTAGTTAACTGTGGAGAGAGATTGGACAAAGGACCGTGGGCACACTTCTTCAGGGCAGTCTCAAAATTGATGCCCTTTCAGTGCTGGGGAAAAGAAAATGAGGCAGGTGGGCCACGAATGCCATGGAAATCTGTAGCCTGTGCCCAATGTAGACACAGGCATCTTCTTTCCACTAGGGAAGCCTTGAAATCTTGGGTCAATGTAAAGGTGCCAGAAGATTAAGATGTCTCCGCCCCTTTTTCCTACACTTTTTGTCCAGGAATAAATGTTCCCCAGGTGCATAAGAACATAAGAAATAGGAGCAGGAGTCGACCACCTGGCCCCTTGATCCTGCTCCACCATTTAATAAGATCATAGCTGATCTGATTATGGACTCAGCTCCACTTCCCTGCCCGCTCTCCATAACCCTTTAGTCCCTTATCGCTCAAAAATCTGTCTATCTCTGCCATAAATATTTTCAATGATTCAGCCTCCACAGCTCTCTAGGGCAGAGAATTCCATAGATTTGCAACCTCAGAAGAAATTCCTCCTCATCTCAGTTTTAAATGGGAGGCCCCTTATTCTAAGACTGTGGGCTAGATTTTTCACTTTTTTTGCATGCATAACGTCCACTTAATGTCCATTTTAACGCTGAAACACTTATCACTGAGCGTTACTTTCCCTCTGTGTGTAATGCCGGGAAAACATAATACCGCCCACCCACTTTTTTGGGGCGAAACCAATGCCCATAATATCGCTCAGCGTTACTTTCCGCACGTAATTAACGATGAAATTCAATAATACCGATCGCCCATTTTATTTTGTCGTAAAGATCACATTTGCCGAAACTAACGCCCAGGAGATCGCCCAGCTTCACTTTCACCATCTCGCCCACAATATCGCTCGCCCAAAAAAACGGCGGGAAAAAGTGGAACTAACCGGATCTACTCACAGCGTTATGGCGGCCATGTTCTAAATCACATGTCGCATCATTTAAAAGGCTGCTCTGCTTCAACCTCGGGGGAGTTCGGATGTACTCTGGAGGTCTTTGGAGGTGATGTGAACATCTGAACAAACATCTTTATCATACTGTGAACTATGGAATTTAATAGGTGTCTTCGTCGGGACATTCGACCAATCGCTGGAAAACAGATAGTTATTGGAATGGGGCCTGTCCTTTCTCACCCTCTCTTGATGACCAATTACATGCTGCAGACTCAAGATGGCAGAAGGTACACTTCACAGCATTATGTGCCCAATGTAAGACGTGCCAGACTGATGAGGAGGACTAATGGTTGCACCCCCCCCCACAAGTACAGAGAGAAGCAGTCTTACCTCAACTTGCCCAACACCACCTGCTTTGGATACTGCTCTTCCACAAAGAGATTATCACCTGAGGTATGTCAGCTCATGAGGGGAGATCTGCAGCCTGCCAGCACCATCAGTACTGCACTGTCCGTCGAGGTCAGAGTCACCGCGGCACTGTCGTTCTATGCTTCGGGTTCTTTTCAGGCCTCAGCTGGCGACATTTGTGGTCTGTCTCAGCATGCCACACATTGCTGCATTAGACAGGTCACTGAAGCCCTGTACCCACCCAGGATGGACTTCATCAGCTTCCCTATGACCAGGGAGGCTCAGACTGAGAGAGCTTTAGGATTCTGCCAAATTGCCAACTTCCCCAAGGTTCAGGGAGCAATAGACTGTACGCACATCGCGATGCGGGTACCTTTTCAGGATGCAGAGGTTTTCAGGAACCGCAAGGGATTCCACTCCCTGAATGTGCAACTTGTTGTCGACCACCAACAAATTATTATGGCAGTGAATGCTAACTTTCCGGGCAGCATCCATGATGCTCACATCTTGCGTGAGAGCACTGTATCTGACTGACTTGTTTAACAATGAGCCACAAGATCAATGCTGGATGCTTGGTGACAAAGGATATGGCCTCACCACCTGTCTGATGCCCCCCCTGCGTGACACCCACACCGAAGCCGAGAAGCGATACCAGAGCCACTCATAATATCGTGGATAAAACCATTGGCGTGCTTAAGCAGTGCTTTAGATGCTTAGACCACTCAGGAGGCGAGCTCCAATACCACCCTGAGCAGGTAGCTCAATTTGTGGTGGTGTGCTCCATGCTGCACAACTTGGCTATCAGGAGGGGACAAGAATTGCCAGAAGAGTGCTGAGGTGGACTGTCAAGAGAGAGAGGAAAATATCGGACCAGACAATCAGGCTGACGCTGAAGTCCCCTGTAGACCGCATAAAAGGGCCCGTGGTAGCATGATAGCTGCAAGACTCTCAGGAGCTCATAAGTGAGCGCTTTGCCTGAAAGAACATTGGTGGTATTTACAAGGCTGACACACTGCTGGGTGTGCAGGTCATAAATCAATGGTGGGCATCATCTTGGTGACTGTTATGTCTGTAATGCACTTATGAATGACTCCACCAGGCAATGTGTTGTACTCAAACTGTAGTGACCTTGGTCCTTTATTCGTAACTCCAGAGTAAGGCACAAGCATAGTAGGCAGCCTTTTATACTGGGCCCCGCACACCTATGCAGTTCACCCTCAGGTCTCCCACCGCAGTGCCCTCTGGTGGACAACCTCTGCCACAGGGGCAGGAAACCCTGGTCTCCACCAGTTGCACCATCTAGTGGTGTCAACATAGTGTATATACACAGTGTAAACCTTATTGATAGTACATCAGGTAACAAGTCTCCATCTTGTGCAACTATACAGTGACTACACAGAGTATATCTATAGTCTGCATATATAACAGTGACAGTTTAAGTTCATTGAAGTTAAGTGTAATTATCTTTTGATAAGGAATTACCAGTGTGTACTGGTGCAGCTATCTGAGCCAATGCGCTACAAGGTTTTTTAAATAAACATTTAAACCGAACATTTGTCTGAAATCATAAGTATTTCTGTAAAAACCAACCCTTCCCCCACCTCCCAGCTTCTCCTCCCCACCTCTACCCCTCCCCCTTCTGACTCCAAGCCGCCTAGCCGAGGAGCTCCTCAGGCGATGCTTCATTGAGGAGAGGGGGGGGGAAGATGACGGCCGAACCGCTGCTTGGACGGATACGGGAGAGGACGGTCCCGAAGTGGGAACGTGCTCTGATCCAGAAGAAAGATGTTGCTCCTGGCTCTCGTGTCATTGGCAATGGGGGTGCGGCACCTTGGGGTGCAGTGCCGCGCTCCGGGACCACTGGGAGCCCTCTGCCACCAGTGTTCCTGACTACCAGCTTCAGGGCCTCCTCCATCCCTTCCATGTTATATTTTATTTGTTGGACAAAAACTTGATGCCAACTATGTTCTTGGTGCTTAGTAGGCTTTTTGCTGCTGGTGAATCTCCCTCGTGCCTCGCACAACAGCCAAACAAGCACACACCACAGCCACACATGCTTTCAGTCCCCCTCAGCTCCCTCTCTCTCTCTCTCTCTCTGTCTCCTCTTCTGCGCATGTCATGATGACCCTTGACCTCCTGAATCGCGGGAAACGAGCGTTGCCAAGCCGTTGCTAAGGACGGCGACACTTTACGGCAGAAGGTCAGAGAGATTCAACGCCAACGCCCATTTCATATTGCTCGCGGTAACTCCCAGTTTCAAAAATGGAGACTAGGGGCTTTGAGAATGGGCGACAAGCCAGCGATCTGAAAACCCATTTTTACTGTCCACACTGGAAGTACTGCCCATTTTTGGGCGATCTGCACAAAAGTGTAAAATCTAGCCCTAAGTCCCCTATTTATAGTTTCCCCTATGCATGGGACTATCCTCTCTGCATCCACCTTATCGAGCCCCCTCATTATCTTATATGTTTCAAAAAGATCACCTCTCATTCTTCTGAACTCCAATGTGTATAGGCCCAACCTACTCAACCTATCTTCATAAGTCAATGCCCTCATCTTCGGAATCAACCTAGTGAACCTTCTCTGAACAGCCTCCAATGCAAGTATATCCTTCCTTAAATACGGAGACCAAAACTGTACGCAGTACTCCAGGTGTGGTCTCACCAATACCCTGCACAGTTGTAGCAGGACTTCTCTGCGTTTATACTCTATCTCCCTTGCAATAAAGGCCAACATTCCATTTGCCTTCCTGATCACTTGCTGTACCTGCATACTAACTTTTTGTGTTTCGTGCACAAGGACCCCCAGGTGCCTCTGTACTGCAGCACTTTGCAATTTTTCTCCATTTAAATTATAATTTGCTTTTCTATTTTTTTCTGCCAAAGTGGATAACCTCACATTTTCCCACATTATACTCCATCTGCCAAATTTTTGCTCACTCACTTAGCCTGTCTATATCCCTTTGTAGATTTTTTGTGTCCTCACAATTTGCTTTCCCACCAGTCTTTGTACCATCAGCAAACTTGGCTACATTACACTCGGTCCCTTCATCCAAGTCATTAATACAGATTGTAAATAGTTGAGGACCCAGCACGGATCCCTGCGGCACCCATCTAGTTACTGTTTGCCAACCGGTGTAAATGACCCATGTGCAACGCACAGAAAAGTCAGCTCTTGTATTTTGTTAGGATGAGCCCACACTCCATTTGAGCTTACCCAATAGAAATGGAATTGGAAAAAGCATCTGGCTTGACTTGCTGAACTGTGATTATTTTCTTTTGCTGTATTCAGTTACTGAGTATAGGTACAATGTCCTGAATCTGGCAACCTCGGGGCCAAGGCCGGGCCAGTTTTCGTATTTTTCTGGCTTTAGATATGAAAAGAAATGTATTTAAATTTACTTAAAATATGAAAAGGAATGTATAATCAAAGCATGAAATAGAATAAATAAAGGTTTTTATTTGCTAAAAAGTACAGGAATGAAACAGACTTAAATAATGGTTTTTATTTGGTAAACAGTACAGGTATGAAACAGAATACAGGCAATGTATAAAGAATATTCTTCCTGTGATCCACCTCCTAAGTAACTTGCACCGAAATAGGTGCAGGTTACAATTGGCAGGAGGTTGTGCTTGAGGGAGAGCTTTGGGTAGAGGGCTCAGCTATGATGTCTGGGGCTGAAGATGGGCCAGCAATAGGATTTTCAAGTGTGGAAATTGCTGGTGTAGTTGTAGGCTGCAGGTCTTGGGCACTCTGCTGCGATACCCTCTTAAATATATCGACTAATTTTAATTGTTTTTGTGGTTTGGGCTTTACTTTGATTAATTTTTCCCGAATTTTATCCACCTGCGTTATTTCCTCTTCACTTATGAAGTTTCATTGCTCTAGGGCGTTAATTAATTCATGACAAAGATTGAAAGCTTTGTCAGTGGACACTTTTTCCACTTGATTATCAATATCAGCATCATCATCCTCACTGCTTTCATCCTTTTCCTCTGGACACAAAACCTTGCCCACAATTTCATCATCTGTCTCTGTATGCACAACGGGAATACCATTGTCTATGTCCATGACTTCTGTGAAGTCGTCTTCATTCAATGCTAGCGCAGCTTCACAAGTCAGCCCTTTTGCTTATTCTAAAAGTTCAGAAATCATTTTCTTCTCTTTGGACACATGAAAACCTTCAAAGTCATCGTCATCATCTTCAATAAACATAGTTGCTGGCCAGAGGTTATGCCAAGCATTAGTCAAGCTGTTTCTAGTTACCTCTTTCCGCACATCCGCAGCTGCCCATATGGCGTCCTTCACAGAGAAATCTTTTGAGAACGCTGTTATCCCCTTGCCTCTGTTCACAGCACTAAGCAAACTCCTCTTGAATTCATTTTTGTAGAGGCACTTCATTGATCTCAAAATTCCTTGGTCCATTGGCTGTACAAGTGATGTTACATTGGGAGGTAAATAGATTCCACGGACATTATCCTTCACTAGAAGTTCAGCATTAGGATGTGCTGAGCAATTGTCTAGCAGCAAGAATATTTTGCCGTTTTCTTCAAGGCCAGCTGCCCTACAATGAGCACACGCCTAGGGAACAAAATGCTTCTCAAACCAGTTCAGAAAAATTACCCTGGTTACCCATGCTCTCATTAGCATAATACTGCACTGGGAATACTCTCACGCCCTTGAAACATCTTGGACACTGGCTTTTCCCGATGACTAAGCTTACACTGTGTCCCAGCAGAATTTGCATAAACAAGCACAGTGAATCTATCTTTGGCGTCTTTTACACCTGCTGGCTACGATTCTTCTGTTGCTAATGTTTTTCTCGGCATATAGCGCCAAAACAGTGCTGTCTCATCGGCATATATTTGCTCAGCGGAAAGGTTTTCATCAGCAATTAGTTTTAACAAACTCATCTATATACTTTCAGCTGCTTCATGATCTGCTGAGGCCTTTTTGCCCCACACTTTCAATTACCTGATGTCATGACACCCTTTAAATTTGGTTAGCCAATTTGAAGAGTAGTCGGATGGAATTTCAATCTCCAGTTCTACGTGGAATACCTTGGCTTGTTGCATCACCATTGGGCCCAGACAAAGGAACTTTTTCACTTCTCCTCTGTCACTACCATTCCATCATTACTCGATCCAACTCATCACTTGTAGGCTTATGCATAGTTTTTCTCTTATTCATTTCTTTCTGAACGTCACTTTCTGCATAAAACTTCATGTTCTTTCTGTTTTAATATCATAAATACAGATTCAAACACCATACTCCTCAGTCAGTCTTCTCACTGAAGCACCTCTATCTAATCTCTGGAATAACTCCACTTTTGTGGCAATTGACAATGAATTATGTTTCCTCTTTGCACAACCTGTATTACCCATTGGGGTATCTGTTGGCCTTTTTGACATGATTGCAATGGCAAACAACACAAATTCACAATACAGGTTGAACTTCCCTTATCCGGAACTCTTGGGACTAGGCCTGTTCTGGATCAGGGATTTTCCGGACAAGGGGTGGTCACGTTAAATTGGATAGTACAGGTACTGAGCAAGGGGATGCTGGCTGGCTTGGGGCTGTGAGTGCGGCAGAGAGATCATGGGGTGGTGGGGGGTGGTGGAGAGAGATAGAGACGGTGGATCGCGGGTTCAGGCCAGCGATTGCAGAAGTCGACAGCGAGGAAGGACTTCAATTTGTTCATATCAGAGTTCTGCGCATGCGCCACCCGGTGGCTGGGAATGGTTCTCGACGAGGGGTGGTTCTGGATAAGGGAGTTTTGGATAAGAGAGGTTCAACCTGTACCTGTAAATAACAAAAGGCACCACAGCGCTTGAGTCAGGTCGGGTGGGGCCTGGTCGAGGGGACTACGTGGGTCAGGTAGGGTCAGCTTGGGTCGCACGTGGGTTAGGTCGGGTCGGCTCGGGGCGCACTGGATCGGGGTCGAGGGTCATTTGGAAAAGCTCGGATCGATCGCAGGTCTGTAATGCGGCTTTTTTAAAAAAGTTTGATTTTCGGACAATATTTCCTGATTGCGGATGACTCCTTTTGCGATGCGCAAAATGTTCGGTTTTTGGACAAGATTCCAGACGACAACATCTGCGATGCGCAAAATGTCCAGTTTTTGGAATTCCAGACGTTTTACCTGTATTAGTAAAGTAAAGTAAACACAAGTTCATTTATTAGCTAATAAGTTATCTCCGCAACAGTCTGGAACATTTAGCCCTTGAAGAAATTTCACTAAATGCTAGTGGAGGAATATTTTCCTGTTGTCGGTGGATTCTTGCCTTGTTTTTGGACATTAGCAGCTGACTTGGTCTATGGTGATACAAATACATACATATAGTGATACATACACTTGCTGTATTGCTAATCCATATCTGTGAATCTCTCTGGTTACTGCACCATATCCGATTATCAGCCTGGACTGCCCTAGAGAACCCAGTATGAAACATATTGATTACTTACCAAACTAGATTAGTCAACAGCACAATATGGCAGTGAAATGTGCTTAATTTCTGTTTGCCAGAGATACCAAAGACCTAGGCTGACACAGAGATGTGTAGATACTGGATTCTTTTCCCTTCAATCTGTTTCAGCGAATTCACTGACACACGAACACTTTTAGTTTTAGCAATATAAGACCTTTATTAGAGATTCTCCGGCCGGGACCTGTTAAGATAAAGGGAATACCCTCGATTTGAGCCTGTCCACCTCTCTCTTGACAAGTCTCGTTACAGCGCGAAACCACAGCAGTTATACATTTTCAAAACACAACACATTTGATTAGCACTTAGTTCATCCAATCACTTTCTGCTTCCCCCAGAATACATCCAATGGCAGGCCGACAGGTCCCCCAGACAGGGCGGGCACTAGGCCTAGCTTGTTTACAGTTTCGGGGCTTCGTATTTCCCTATTTTATGGTTTGTTATAGCGTCTGACTCATACCCGACTTCGCTTTTCGCGTAACTTGTGTTTGACCACAACTCTGAGTAACCCCTCTTTTGTGTAGACATTGCAAATATTTCAGCTTGACATTTTCTTTTAACCATTTTCCCATGATCCTATTCAACTGACACATTCACAACTCTTCTATTCACATTCTCATTCCCCCCTTTTATCATTCCATGATAACCCTGGTGATTATTCCAGGAGTATCGCATTCAGCCGTTCGCATTCTTGTTCCTCATACCCTTCTTGATCCTCGAGTAAACTTTTAGTCTGTTGAACCAGATTCCGGGAGCTCGTGACTAAGAGTTTGCTCCAATTTTGCCATCATTACTTTACAACAGACATTAAAGCAACCAATAATCAGACAACAGGTAACTATTATCATAACGAGAATAACTGCTCCATGCATTAAATAAGATCCCCAGGATCCTCCAAATAACCAATCCAACCAACTATTTCCTTTCTCTGGGCCCTGCCTAAACTCATCCAGCTGCTTTTTTATGGCATCAATGGCTTGGGTGATATTGTATGATTCATCGGTAACATGCGTTATGCATTTATCCCCTACGATGGTGCATACTTCTTCTTGGGCCAGCTGATAATCCACGGCATAGCGGGTTTGCTGCGTATACAATCTTAGTTCAGACAGCTCTCTATTGATGGCATCCAGTCCCTTAGACGTGCTATTTCCCAAAATGGTCAATCCGCAAATAAGGTAGTTCCTATTTTTGGCTGATCCCCCTACAGATAGGGCCCCGAGGAACCCGTAGCCGAGTGATGATCCCAGCGTGATAGGATCCTCCCAATCGGCACAAAATTCCTTGCTGATGGCCCGTGTTACTATCCTTTTCTCGGTATGCCCCCTTTTATATTCGCCCGTTTGTCCCTCACAGGGTGCGTCCGAGGTATCCGCCGTATATAAATCGCGGGGAGTCCACCCAGGGGTAGCCACGAACAGGGCCTCTACTGATTGGGCTCGTGGGTAACACACAGTTCGATTGCCATGCAATCGGGTATGGGTCTGATAAAATAAGTTATCCTGTAGCCCTTCTAGTTCTGCTAGGATAGCACAAGATAGCACAATTATACCTGCTAGCTTACACATGTTTAAATAATTTTAGACGATACTACACATTAGTTAACAATAAAATAAGGATAGATCAGAAAACAGCTAAGTCTCCTTGTTCCTTTCTCCTGCCGTGTTCTTGGCGTTTTTCTTCCTGCCCCAAGGATGTGGTTTATTCAGCTATGGAGGAGAGGAAGTCTGGAACCGAAACAAGGGTTAGGACGACCAGTGAGAGAGGCTCATTATGAAGTAATAAGTTTACAGTGGTGCAGGTGAACCCAGGCACTTCTGCCTTCAACCTTAGCTGCGGTGGGGGTAGTGAGTAACACCTGAAAAGGCCCCTCCCATCGTGGCTCTAGCCCCTTTCGAATACATTTCGTAATCAGGACATACTTCCCTGGTGCCACGAGGGACAATTCGGGTAAAACTGGGAGGTCAAGGTGAGCCTCTCGAACCTGGTTGTGAGCTAGTCGCAGAGCCTGAGTCAGAGAAAGAACATAGGTGGTCATCAGTCGAGCTGGGATTCCATATCTAGGAACAATTTCCTTCATTAACACCTTAACAACAGTTTGAGCCTTATTATCCAGGGTAGGGTCGGCTTCAATCCATCTGCTAAACACACCTACTATTACTAACACATATTTGTAACACTGAACATTTTGCAACTCAATGTAGTTCAACTGCAATGTCTCAAAGGGACCTTCTGGTAGGGGCGTCTTACCCCAATCACAGGGGACTCCCTTCCCTGGGTTATGCTGTTGGCAAACAAGGCAGCGACTACTGATGTTTTGGGCTAGCATCTGGAGTCTAGGGTGCCACCAAGTAGACAAAAGTGTGTCACTCGTGGTCCTTGCTCCACAATGAGTAGCAAAATGCATACATTCAATAACCCATAGAGCCAACTCATCAGACATGCAAGTCTGTTCCGTGGGAGTGGTCCAGAGTTTAGAAACATTGTCATAAGTACATCCATAATCTTTCCACAACAGTTTATCTTTTTCAGGAGCGTCCTCCTGTGCTTTAATGACATCTTGGATGGTTGGCATTGGTTTTTCCGAGGCTAACTTATCCTTGGCAGGACTTTTAGTTTGACTCATCATTCTAGGCACCACCATTTGTTGTCCGCAAGAGGCCTGTTTAGCCTCTCTGTCAGCACAGCGGCTTCCTATGTCAACCGGAGACTTTCCGGTAGTACGGGCGGTACACTTGACAATGGCAACACGCTTGGGGAGCATGAGGGCTTGCAACAAATCAGATACTAGTTGCCTATGGGATATCTCATTCCTCTGTGAGGTTAGGAATCCCCTATTTTTCCATAATTGTCCGAAATCATGGGCTACCCCAAAGGCATACCTAGAGTCGGTATAGATATTGACTTTGAGGTCTTTGGCCAAGATACAGGCTCGGGTGAGGGCGAATAGTTCAGCTTGTTGGGTGGAATAGGCGGTCTCAAAGGCGGCAGATTCCAAGACCTGATTCTCCTGGTTTACTACGGCGTATCCTGAGATTTGTGTACCTTCTGGATTAATAGAAGAACTTCCGTCAACATACATAATACAGTCTGGGTCTTCCATTGGTACATCAACTAAATCTTCCCTGACCGACGAGGCCTCCTGAATTAAAGATAAACAATCATGACTGGGTTTTTCCTCATCTTGGAGTGGCTCAGTAAGAAAACAGGCCGGATTAATGGCAGTACAGTGCCGAAACGTCAGTTTAGGATTATTCAGTAGGTAGATCTCATATCTGCTTTGCCTGGCCATGGTAAGGTGTTGAGTCTGCAGTTGGCCCAGGAGGGCAGCTACGGAGTGAGAGGTGTTAAGACAACGGTAGCACAGTTTTTCAGGATTGTACAATACAGTTGAAAGGGCCGGTCATAGAGGGGCCGGCCCAAAGCCGGAGCTTGCAGCAGGGCTGTCTTTAGTTCCTTAAAGGCTTGGATGTCTGCGGTTTTTATTTCAAAGCTGCCTTCCTTATTTGTATACGGGGTGAGGTGCTTAGTCATCAGGGCAACATTAGGGATTCAGGATCTGCAGTAATTGATCATCCCAAACCACTGCCGCATCTGTTTAGCCGTGCTAGGGACTGGAAACTGGAAAATTGGTTCGTCATCCGGGGAGGTTCTCAATCAAGCTACGTAATCGGGGGACGGTTGGCCAAAGGGGTTGTTCTGGGAGAAGTTAGTGTAAGATCCCCGTCCTCTCCCTCCTTGCCCCCCTCCTCTTCCTCCTCTTCCTCTTTCGTGCCGACGGGAGGGACACACTCTACTCCAATGTCCTTCTTGTCCACAATTAAAGCATCCATCTTGTCTTTCCCAGCCCTGACCTCTTCCCATACCAGGCCGGGGACAGTAGGGCGGTCCGTAATTAGCAGGGCCCGGGCCATTTGGGTGTTTGGTATAACCGTATCCCTGTTTATCCACCCATCCCTTTACACAGTACTGTGGTTCCATTTGATATTCCCTTGGGTCGGGTTTTGGTCCTCACCGTGAAGGCTCTTCCTTTCTTGTCACATATTCGGTCTTGACCCGGGTTGGGGGTGCACCTCCCCCTTCTCCTTTCTTTTCCTGCCAATAATATTTAACCGCCCTTTCCATCTGGGCTTTACTGTTATCTGCCCAATTCATATTATTTGTCCGGATAGCGTGAACAATCGAATGGGGTAGGCACTGAAGTAGGATAGCGCAGAATTGAGGTGAATTATCCCCTGCCCTGAAGGCATTATCTCCTGATTGACCTCCGTAAATTTCAATAAATCTTTCCATGAATTCGTCGGCAGTTTCTTCTCGTTTGGGTTTAGTTTCTAACACTGCTGCCATACTGATGGGCTTCTGAAGGGTCTTGCTGAGAGCATTAAAGATAGCGTTTAGGCAATCCTGGGCATTATTAGGGTGAGCAGTCACTAATGCATCATGGGTGGCTCGCCCCAAATTTTCTAAGAACCGGACGTGTTCAGTCGGGCTCATGGCCTGCTGCACTAAGGACCACAAGTCTCTTGATTCTGCATTATAAACTGAAATAGTAGTTCGAAAATGATCTATAAACTTGACAGGTTCTTTTTTTCGATCTGGTATGGTGGCCAGAAGGGCCATAATTTCGTTCGGTTTCCAGGGCACATAGACATCTATGGTGGGGTGGTTTGCAGCTTGTTGTGCATCAGGGTTTGACACGGACTGGGAATTGGTGTCGGGGCTTTAGGATGGGGGTGTCAATCTTGGAAGGCATTTCTAGGTCGGAGGATGGTTCGGAGCTGTCTGACTGCTCGGCACCTCCGCGTCTCGATTGGCGGGAGTGTCTGCTATGCCTTTCACAACTGAGACTGGTAGTTTGACTAGAGGATTTACGGGACTGTCTGTGATGTCGAGATATAGTTCTGCCCTTCCGAGTGTGAGATCTGGTCCTTTCAGCTATATTGCCTGTGAACTGGGGATCTGAATCGCTATCCGAGGATGAGGAGTTCGTTTGGGCTTGTCGTTTCGTTGGTGTGGGGTTACATTTATCTTTAACTCCTCTCGCCGGAGTGTAAGGTGGAGGGGGATGGGAAGGAGGTTGTGACAAAGGGTCAGAGGCTGCAGGAGGCGCCGTTGGGCACGGCTGTGTCCATTCATCAATTTCATCGTCCGCCTTGGTCAACGCAAAGCCAATCATTCGACTACGTAGTCTATTGGTACCCTTCTCAGAGGTCCCAGTGGAACTCTTAGTACGTTTCTCGTGCGCGCACTCTTTAAGACGTCTACAGTTTTAACATGTCCTCCTTCTGTCAAGGAGAGTCCTAGTTTAGTGGCGTTTTCCTGCCAGCTTGACAGAAGGGACTCATCTTTCAGCTTTTGATAGTACTGTCTCCATTTGGCTATTAAATCCTTTTTTAACCACCGGGACCATATATTTTTTTTACTCAACAAACCTATCCTTTGTGCATTTCCTGGCTCTGTAACTTATCATCCGAATATACGTAATTCAATAAGGTTCACACTCTTAAACTTCCCACATACAGGACAACACTACGAAGGGTTAAAAAAACTTTCACTGTTTGAAAAAGTGGGTGGAGCTAAAGCAAACCACAACTCCCCGGTTTCCCCACACAAGCTTCCTTCTCCACAGTAAAAATCATACAAGCATTTAAAACAGACGTTCACAAGAGTCTCTCTTCTTTCCTATTAATTTTTGGATCCATGACCTTTCAGGGAATTCGTAGTTTTATCTAAATTACCCATCCTCGTGTCGCCGCACGTTGGATCAGGGTCCTAATTAGTCCTGATTGTCTCCACGTTGCCCCGTGGTGGTTTCAGTTATCTTACCCAGAGCCTAGGCAGACCAAGTGATATACAAGATCGACACCATACCTGGCGTAAGTACAATTTAAAATTTACACAGTCCCGCAGCTTAATTTTACATAATTCCCTAACCTCCGCGTTTCTCTATGCATTCGCGCGATTCTCTATCCCTCCGTGTCGCCGCACGGTTTTCCTGTTCGTGTTGCCGCACGATCCTTACTTAATTTGTTCTAGGTTCCAGATTTAAATCCCATCAGTGCCTAGACGGGCCAAGGTCGACGTCAAACCTGACTTGGACACTTATTTCCTAAGTTTAGAAAGTGTTCGCCAGATTGACCTGGATCTCATTCAGACACCACCTGAGAACCAGCGAGTGGCTAAACTTTCCTCAGACTTTTGAAACTGGAGGAAACTGGGGCAGTATTGAAATTATACTTACTCCAGTGGCCATTTTCCTCTCGTCTTGTCCAAGGCTAGTCTAGCTCTTAATTCTCAAGTTTTCGGCAGTCGTCCGTTGAGATCCCACTTCTGACACCAAATGTAGATACTGGATTCTTTTCCCTTCAATCTGTTTCAGCGAATTCACTGACACACAAACACTTTTAGTCTTAGCAACATAAGACCTTTATTAGAGATTCTCCGGCCGGGACCTGTTCAGATAAAGGGAACACCCTCGATTTGAGCCTGTCCACCTCTCTCTTGACAAGTCTCGTTACAGTGCAAAACCACAGCAGTTATACATTTTCAAAACAGAACACATTTGATTAGCACTTAGTTCATCCAATCACTTTTTGGTTCCCCCAGAATATATCCAATGGCAGACCGACAGGTCCCCCAGACAGGGCGGGCACTAGGCCTAGCTTGTTTACAGTTTCGGGGCTTCGTATTTCCCTATTTTATGGCTTGTTATAGCGTCTGACTCATACCCGACTTCGCTTTTCGCGTAACTCGTGTTTGACCACAACTCTGAGTAACCTCTCTTTGTGTCGACATTGCAAATATTTCAGCTTGACATTTTCTTTTAGCCATTTTCCCATGATCCTATTCAACTGACACATTCACAACTCTTCTATTCACATTCTCAGATGCATCACTAACACTACCTTATTTAACTATATCTGCGGTGATCCGATTCGTACCATCAGAAGGTTCAGTATTAGTGATTACAGTAAAGGTAAATTGATTTTTAACAGAATTGTCGTCATCATTAGTAACTCAGTTGTCAGCTTTGCAACATCTTGCAATTAGCTAGATTTTGCTTAGCTACATCTGTATAATAAAACACCACTTTGTTTGAGCGTTAAAATCATGTTGGAATTAATCCCTTGGACTGGATTACAGCTCTCATTGATATTGGCACACAATTTGAAAAGTGTTGAAAAAAATCTGTTAAAAGTACTACTTGGTTTATACTGTTGTGCCTGGTCTGTCCTTTCCTCGACACACACTTTCCTTGGCAAATGACATTAATAAACTGAGATGGAGACCGAGTAATAGGATTGCTCCTGAATCGGGGCAGGATCATAGTGCAGTGTATATGCTTAATGAGGTGGGCAGCAGCACCATGTCAAATTGATCTGCCTGCTTCATTTGCTTATTACCAACGAGCTGTGGACGCCAGTTTGCAGCCCCCGAGGCAGGTTGCCGGTCCCTATTTGCATATATAAAGAGCCTAATACCTGTTTCAGGCCCTGGGCAAATATAGTGGAGCCTATACAAATATGCAGACGGCGAACTTCATGCACGCAATGAGTGCACATGCACTGGCTACTATATTGGACTAAAAGCGCCCATTTTACGTCTGTAAAATGGGCACAGTGCCACTAGATCTAAATACTAGTGTTCGAACCTATAAATATGTTAGCTTTTTCTTAATTTTTTAATAACCTCATGCAAGCTCCAGTTTATTTTGAAATCGGAAGAATTAAATAGATACTGATTTTTTTTTAAAATCACAAATCTTAAATTTAGTACAGTTTTAAAGTGGGTGCAGGAACAGAGACCTGGGAGGGTGTACGTACACAAATCTTTGAAGGTGGCAGGATAAGTTGAGAAGGCTGTTTTTAAAAAAAAAACATATGGGATCCTTGGCTTTATTAATAGAGGCAAAGAGTACCGAAAGCATGGAAGTTATGCTAAACCTTTATAAAACACTGGTTAGGCCTCAGCTGAAGTATTGTGTTCAATTCTGGGCATCACACTTTAAGAAGGCTGTCAAGGCCTTGGAGAAGGCTGCAGAGGAGATTTACTAGAATTACACCAGAGATGCAGGACTTTAGTTATGTGGAGAAATTGGGGTTGCTCCCCTTAGAGCAGAGAAGATTTGATAGAGGTGTTCAAATTCATGTGAGGAGAAACTGTTTCCAGTGGCAGAAGGGTCAGTAATCAAAGGACACAGATTTAAGGTGACTGGCAGAAGAATCAAAGGCCAACACGAGAGTTGTTGTGATCTGGAATGCACTGAAAGGGTGGTGGAAGTAGTTTCAATAGTAACATTCAAAATGGAATTGGATAAATACTTGCAGGAAAAAAAAATGCAGGACTATGGGGAAAGAGCAGGGGAGTCTGACTAATTGGATAGCTCAACCAAAGAGCTGGCACAGGCACGATGGGCTGAATGGCTTCCTTCTGTGCTGTATCATTCTGTAACATATTAGTTGCTGCACTACCATAACAACAACCAAGAATTGAAAACTGCTGACCAGCTAAGCAAAATCTCTTTTTATATCCATCCGTACACCAACATGAACAAAACATTTGACCCGCCCTATTTCTGCAATAATCTCCTCCTGAATGCTCCATTCCTCTGACTCCAGCCTTCTGTACATCCCTCCTCCTGACATCACAGCCTTCAGCCATCTCTGTGCTACTTTTTGGAGCTGTCCTGAGGAGTGGTTTTCGGGCCATGCAATTGCAGGGGACCTAAGCCAGTCAGCCCCAAGTGGATTCAGTGCAAGGGACACACCGAGAGGCAATATACCACCAAGCGCAATCAAGAGGATTATTTCATTTTTCTGCTGGTTTGCTGCCGTATTATATTAACTAGGCAGTCTGGCATTGCCTCTGGTAAAGGAAAGAGAATGACAGGCGCTCGGTCCCAGTGGCAGAAGTTAGTGGGAGTCTGTCCTAACCAAACTTTAGGCATTGATTCCGGGGACTGATTTTCAGTTTAGGGTGCTGATACTGTGCTGCTAGTGAGTGTAGGGGCCTGTCTCTGGGGTCCCTAAAATGGAGGGTAAAAACTGTCAAACTTACTGCCTTCAATCGTTTACCTACTGGCTTTAAAACTCAAGCTTTCCATCACTTAAACAGGGATTCTTGATGCACCTTAACTTTTGTCTACCCTTCTCAACGTTACTGCAGTCCTACACTATGGATCTTTGTGTGTGAGAAATCACAGACATAGACTTCCAACTCTGTAGTGACCCAGTTATTTCCTTGCTAAATAATTCTTGTCACTACAAATTATTGCATAACAGCAGAGTGAAAGAGGGCAACCAAACTATTTATCCTCAAATCACATGAAGTCTTGAGGGAGGATCAAAGTACTGCTCACTTTATCCACTACAGCATCTGACCTAGATGCATGCTATGGTGCAAATGTAAACCAGCCATGACAATGCAGCTAACTGGCTGTATAAACTTTGTTTAATAAGCAGAACAACTAAAAACTGCCATGTAAAATGCTGGAGCAATATTTACAATTATTAATTATTCACCTCAGAAACTCTGATATTTGACTTAATATGACTAGAATCATAGAATGGTACAGCCATTTGGCCAATCGTGCCTATGCCGGCTCGTTGAAAGAGCTATCCAATTAGCCCCACTCCCCTGCTCTTTCCTCATAGTCCTGTTTTAAAAAAAAATCCTTTCAAGTATTTATCCAATATGCTTTTTTAACAGCCTTCTCAACCTGTCCTGCCACCTTCAAAGATTTGTGTACATACACCTCCACATTTCCGTTCCTCCACCCCCTTTAAGATTGTACCATTTAGTTCATATTGCATCTTCTCATTCTTCCGATCAAAATGTATCACTTCACACTTTTTTGCGTTAAATTTAAGCTGCCATGTGTCTGTCTGTTTCACCACTCTGTCTACGTCTTCCTGAAATCTGTTGCTATCCTCATTGTTTACTACATTTCCAAATTTTGTGTCATCTGCAAAATTAGAATTTATACCCTGTATACCCAAGTCCAGGTCATTAATATATATCAAAAAATTAGTGCATTATTCTATATAAATTACACTGTTTTCAATTAAGAAAAAATCTAACTATATGCTCTTAGTTCTATGAAAGATGCAAAGGATATCAATACACGAATGGTTAATTTATTGAACTCAATAGACTTTGTACAGTACTTCCTTTATCCACTGGTCTGTTTCCTGATTTCCGGGAATAACCTATTGTCTGTTTTTGTGGCCACAAACAGCCTTATGAGGTATTCTTTAAAGTATATGTTCTCCACCTAATTTTCCTTGTAATTCTGTAATTTAAGTTTCCCTTTTTTGCTTTTTTTCCCACAATAACTGCAATGTAGTTTATTAGAGAAATGTTCAGTGAGTTTATGCAGTGTATAATTGGGTTGATTTGTTTTCACTTTTGAGCTCTGGAGCCTCTAGTGCTGCGTGCAGTTGAAAAACAGTAAGGATGGAATGGTTTCGAAGTAAGTACACTCTTTTAATAACACTAAGTATTTTGCACGTTCTGCAATAATGTTAGTGAATGCTGAATAATTAGCATAACATGTAAGCTGAACAAAAGTCAGGAGGCAAGCTGTTGTGCCCTTGAAACAAATAACTGATAGCTTTTTAAATGTAGTTCTGCCTATGCCATGTATTATGTACTATGCCAAAGAGAACAGGCAGGTGATCTAGTTCCAAGACTTTGCCAATCTAGCAGATACTAAAGTATGTTTGATTGACTTGGTATAAATTGCCTGCCAACATTCCATCCTTTCCCAGTATCTGTTTGTACATCTCTTGGCAGCACAGCTGAGGTTGTGATTCATGGTGTGAAATAAATGCAGCTGAAGCAGTAGCATTAAAAAACACACACGATTTACGAAGTACTTTGTTTGAACAATGAAATGTTTAATAACAGTATGTGCCCCCTAATTTTTAGCACTGTTTTTCTGACCTCCTGATTCTTTTGCTGAGGGATGATTTCTTACAAATCTGTCCGTGCCATTCGTGGCTGGCCACAGAGATGTGCAAATTAATCCTTTGATTTTTTTTTTCATTCTTCTCTGTAGGGCAGCAGTTAACCTCTGCCTGGCAGCTCCATAAAGTGATGTGATGTGGTTACCATATGCAAATCAGCAAACCTGCGTTCTATTAATACCATGTGTTTGTGCTCTGATGGGCAAATCCTCAAAATCATTGCCATTGTAAGTGGGAAAATTATCCGTGACACAACAAACGACTGTGCTTGGAAATGGAGTGTTTTGTGTTGGTTGAGGCAGGTGCATTACCTAAAATTGATCAGAATGCTAGTGGTAGGCCCTTGAGCTGTGTTAATACTATCCCATGTTAACAACATGTGACAGCCTTCACATAGTGAATACTGCAGTGGGGTAAGTGAAGATTGTTTATGATCCTAATCTGGTTTTATGTGTAGATTGGCAAGGATTTGTTATGAGCAAAATACATTGCGGTTGTTTACCCAACCGTCAGTAACACAATTTTAAATAATAATCGCAGTGTGGAAGTCTGGATGAATGGAAAAATGGGGTGTGTGGTCAACAAAAATAAAAAATGTCATGGGTAGTTAGTGCACAAAAGTAATTCAAGAGCAGCCTTGATCAGGAAAAAAAGTAATATACTTGTTCCATTGTTGAATCTCAGTCTAAATACAAGAATGCAATAATCATCAATATTTTTAGGTCAGATCAGTTATTGCATGTTTGATTTATGCAGAGATTAATTTCTCTCCTTGTAAAATGTACTGGGGGTGTTTTCTACTGATTAATAGCTTTCACAGCTGAGATGGGTGTTAACGGTAGCTGTAAACAGGAGATAAGTTGAAATCAACAGTTTCTTTTCATTTTCTATGGTACTCTGTTACCAGCCAACATAAAGAGGGATTGAAATTGGATATATTTTTAAAATCTGCTCTTTTTTTGTTAAGGTCTTATTAATGAGCTGAGGAGTTTGGCCTTGGGTTTGGCTCAAAGGTACTTCAAACATGAGCAATAAACTGTTGAAAATTACCAATGTGCTGGTCAGCTAAATATTTAATTCTGATAAATTAAGAATATCAAGGGTTGGATGTTTAAGTAAATCTTTACAATTACTAAGACCAGAACGAATCAATGCTAACTGCATAAGCTGATGATGCGCACAATTTAAAAAATTTGCATTGTAGTTTACTTTTGTTTCAGATTTCAAAACTGAGGAGATTGATTACATACATAAGAGCAAGTGCTTTGGTACTAATATATGTAGCCATATGTGGCCATAAATTGGTCTTTAAAATGCAGAAATGACTATGCAAGTGAACCAGGATGTTGAAATTTACTGCTACGCTTAACTTCCTACAGTTTGCCACACTGTGGAATCATAGTCAAGTCTTTAGCTAATACTTAACATTTATGTGGCTACTTGAAGGACATGAAATGATTGTCGGAGTCCTAATTGCTCAGATTTCTGTTGGTAAGGAAGACAAAATTCCATGGAATCAACTCATCAAATGGGAAACTCAAGTAACCAGTTACTTGTTGCTGTTAAAATAAGATAAAAATCGCTGTTTTCTGAAAGTGGAAACCATTCCCTTCACAGCCCTTTGAGCTATTTTGTGCTTCAAGAGACTAGAGATAATTTTTTTAAAACATCAGGGTGGGATTTCCTCCAGGAGCCGTTTCACAGTTGAGTCGGGTGGGAATTCCTCACTCTACCTTGACCCCACCATGAACCTTGGATGAATCTTCTATTTTCCAGGATTGGGGCTTCCAGTGGCATCACTGGCACACAGAAGGAGCCTGCCACTGCCTGGGAGTGAAATGTGGTGATTAGGAGGATGAAAACTTAATGGGAGAAAAAACATCTTGAAGAATTTTTAAAAATCGTGAAGGGTCTGACTGAGCCACAACCCATTACCATACGGAGGCAGAGGAGAAGTGGCCATCCTAGGCCCTCTTTTCTTTTTCCAACAGGGTAGTGGGCTTTCTGCGCAGCCCAAACATATACTGTCACTCCTGTTCTGCTGATAGCTGAGTTTACAGTACAGAAACAGTCTCTTCAGCCCAGCTTCCATAAGAGTCTCCTCCCCCTCTACTTCATCTAACCCTATCAGCATATCCTTTTGTTTCTTTTTCCCTCACTTATCTAGCGTTCCCTTAATGATGAAACCAAGGTTCACTTTCTTAATGGCGTGATGAGATTTGAATTTTGACGTGGAAATTTTGAAATCCAATTGAGGATGAAAGTAAACCATACCACATGGCTTAGAACAGAGAAGCTGACTGACTTTGTGACGTAGGACCTGATAGTATATTGGATCATGCAACAGGATTCAGGTATTACCAGGTATTTTTAACAGTAAATTACTGGGGGAAAAAACAGGAACTCATTTATATTTTTTCAACACTAGCTCAGAAATTAACTCTAGCATGTTGATTTGTTTTTCTACCATGTCCCTTATTTATATGTCATTGGTTCATGTAGTGTAGCGAGATTGGGATTGCTCCATTCCCAAACCTGTGATCAGGCTTTTTTTATTCGTTCCGGGATGTGGGTGTCGCTGGCAAGGCCAGCATTTATTGCCCACCCTAATTGCCCTTGAGAAGGTAGTGGTGAGCCACTGCAGTCCTTGTGGTGAAGGTCCTTCCACAGTGCTGTTAGGGCGGGAGTTCCAGGATCTTGACCCAACGACCATGAAGGAACGGCGTTATATTTCCAAGTCAGGATGGTGTGTGATTTGGAGGGGAACTTGCAAGTGATGGTGTTCCCATGCGCCTGCTGTCTTTGTCTTTCTAGGTGGTGGAGGTCGCGGGTTTGGGAGGTGCTGCTGAAGAAGCCTTGTTGTGTTGCTGCAGTGCATCTTATAGATCGTACATACTGCAGCCACGGTGTGCCAGTGGTGGAGGGAGTGAATGTTGAAGGCGGATGGGGTTCCAATCAAGTGGGCTGCTTTGTCCTGGATGTTGTCGAGCTTGTTGAGTGGTTTTGGAGCTGCATTCATCCAGGCAAGTGGAGAGTATTCCATCACATTCCTGACTTGAGCCTTGTAGATGGTGGAAAGGGTTTGGGGAGTTAGGAGGTGAGACACTCGCCGCAGAATACCCACCCTCTGACCTGCTCTTGTGGTTGGTGCAGTTAAGTTTCTGGTCAATGGTGAGCCCCCAGGTTGTTGCTGGTGGGGGATTCGGCGAAGATAATGCTGTTGAATACCAAGGGGAGGTGGTTAGACTCTCGCTTGCCTAGCACTTCTGGAGTGCGAATGTTACTTGCCACTTATCAGCGCAAGGCCGAATGTCATCCTGGTCTTGCTGCATGCGGGCATGGACTGTTTCATTTTCTGAGGTGTTGCGAATGGAACTGAACACTGCACTCATCAGCGAACATCCCCACTTCTGACCTTATGATGGAGGGAAGGTCATTGATGAAGCAGCCGAAAGTGGTTGGGCCTAGGACACTGTCCTGAGGAACTTCTGCAGCAATGTCCTGGGACTATGATGATTGATCTCCAACAACCACAACCATCTTCTTTTGTGCTAGGTATATCTCCAGCCACTAAAGAGTTTTCGCCCTGACTTCAATTTTACTTGGGCTCCTTGATGTCGCACTCGGTCAAATGCTGCCTTGATGTCAAGGGCAGTCACTCTCGCCTCATCTCTGGAACTCGACGACAGCTTCCATCACTTTGCTGATGATGGAGAGTAGACTCATGGGGCAGTAATTGGCCGGATTAGGTTTGTCCTGCTTTTTGTGGACAGGACATACCTGGGCAGTTTTCCACATTGTCGGGTAGATGCCAGTGTTGTAGCTGCAGTGGAACAGCTTGGCTGGAGGCACGGCTAGTTCTGGAACACAAGTCTTCCGGATGACAGCCGGGATATTATCAGGGCTCATAAGCCATTGCTGTATCCAGTGCGCTCAGTCGTTTTTTGATATCACGTGGAGTGAATTGAATTGGCTGAAGACTGGCTTCTGTGATGGTGGGGATCTCGGGAGGAGGCCAATACGGATCATCTACTTGCCACTTCTGGCTGAAGATGGTTGCAAATGCTTCAGCCTTGTCTTTTGCACTTGCATGTTGGGCTCCGCTATCATAGAGGCTGGGAATATTCATGGAGCCGACTCCTTCCCGTTAGTTGTTTAATTGTCCACCACCATTCGCGACTGGATGTGGCAGGACTGCAGACCTTTGATCTGATCCGTTGATCCTTATGTATATACAGTAATCAGTCATGCCTATTCTTTGGCCAACTATTTGGCATGATGTCTGATGAGCAGTAGTTTGAAATGCCCCGCTCCCCCAGCAAATGATCTGCATTTGGTTGTCGGTACTTCAGCGCAGGGAAATCGTCTGGTTTTCCTGATTGCGGGGGGTGGGGGCCTCATTATTTAAATGTAGCAGAGTGGCCAAGATTTGTGTGGCTGAGTTCCCTGCTGGGGCAGTGGGAGGAAAATTACCGGCTCTGGTATGTCTTCGTCTCCATTTTCCCTCCTTTTGCTGCTATATTGCCTGATTTTTGGTATGTTGTAGAGGAAAATTTAAGCCAAAACCTCAGCATATAAACACTGTCATTGCTTGTATTTTATAATCGTAAAACTTTTCCCTTTTTATCAAAAATAAAGGAGCATATTATACTGGAGCACCACAGTGTGGGAGAGCAGGTTTAATTTTCACTGATCATTTGAGCTTTTGATCTCTGCTGCTCTGCGTGGAGTTGAGGCAAATCCTTAGCAATAAAGATGGAGGCCTGGGAATACTTCTCCGATCCATACTCTTGACTGGAAGAAATGAGAAAGCAATGGCAAAACCAAAAGGGAAGAAAAGCAAGAGGTATAACTAGCAGATAAGTTAACAAAATCTTACATTTCAAAACATATGAACAAACAAGACTTTGCCAAATATTTTGGACCATGTTTTACTGTGTTTGAAGTATGCTCTCTTTAGATCTTTTCCTGTTTTCTCCATACCCCTCATTTTTCTTCTCCTGTCTTATGTGATGTATGATAATGTCAGCAGCCGCCTGGTCCCTCATTGAAGTGGATTAGAGCTCTAACACAATAAGATCATGACTGATCGTCTATCTCAACTCTACTATCCCACCCTATACCCATATCCCTTGATTCCCTTAGTGTCCAAAATCTATTGATCTCTGTCTTGAATATACTCAATGACTGAGAATATGACATACAGAAGAGTCCATGCAATAAATCATTTTAGGAACAGTCATAGATGAAATGATTAAGGGGTGATTTAATAGAGGCATTGAAAATTGAAGGGTTTTGATGAGTAAATAGGGAGAAACAGTTTCCAGTGGCAGAAGGTACGGTAACCAGAGGACACAGATTTAAGATAATTGGCAAAAAATCCGGGAGGGAAATGAGAATTTTTTTTTACGTCACGAGCTATTGTGACCTGGAATGCACTGCCTGAAAGGGTAGCGGAAGTAGATTCAATTGTAACTTTCAAAAGGCGAATTGTTTATAAAGAAATTTGCAGAGCTATGGGTCAAGAACAGGGGAGTGGGACTAATTGGATAACTTTTTCAAAAGCCAGCACAGAAACGATGGGCCGAATGACCTACTTCTGTGTTGTAAGATTCTATGATTTTATATAAGATTTTGTTCCCTCTGTCAAGTGATGAAGTTCAGTCATATGTTATGCAATCATTTATTTGTTTCAATTGAAACAATCATCCTGTGTTGATTATACTTACTAACTTCACTATCCTGCAATGTTTTGAGGGTCAGAGTTATAAGGATGTACATAATGGTGGTCTGCTGATGGAGAAATGAGCTAGTTACAGATTTAATTGCCAATCTATGTGCATTCTGTATCTGCACCTGGGAAATCATGAATTAAGCAGCAATTTGAACAGGCTAGATGACAGCATTTGCAAAAGCTAGAGATTTAAATGCAAGTTTCTGTTGCTTGTCAGCCAAAGTGAAGATCAAGAAACCATTAAATAGTGCATGAATCTAGCTTGGTGGCAAGATATGAACTGTGTAGGATGGCAGCCTGCATTTATTGCAGCACATATATCTTGGGTAGTTGGCTTGTCATTTCTTCCCCCAACATTTGTTTTTGCTGCTATGGTATTGATATTATTTAGCAAATGTGCACTGTAACTGTCTTTTTTGATGCGTTCTTACATTAAAGGATGAATGGGATTGGGTAGTGTAGTAAGTAAAAGGACTTCCCATGTACTAAAGTGATTTATTTAGTTTTGAATCCAGCCAAATTGCTGGAATGGAATTTTACTTTCTCTGCTCAATGCATTCTGTGAAACAGATCTAAAGCATAGAATTGGAGTTGGCTGATGTGGGAATTAAGGGAAAGTTTGTTCTGAAGTTTGGGTTACGGTATTTTGTTGATTTCCTGAGTCTGAAAGGCCCAATATGTATAAATTACAAGGTATTTTTTGTGAATGAAATAAAATCAGTGCTGCTTTGAAACTCGTGGTATTCTTATGGCTATTGACCCAAAACAGAAACCAGGATAACCCCAAATATATATTTAAACTATTTTTTGATTTTTTTTTATCCTGTGGAAGGAAGCCAGTGAAAATCATTCCAATAGATACGACACACTGAGCCAATTTTGCTTTCGCCAAATGGTTTAAATTACTATTGTCAAAACTTTAGAATGTTCTAGGATTGAACATATTTCAATTTTGTTCATTTGGAAGTCACAGGCTAAATTTTGATAGCATCTTAAGCCCTGGACTGCAATATTACTTGTGATTTAGCTTTGTTCTATTTTCCATTCCTCTCTTTAATTATTCTTATTTCTGATCCTTTGGCTAGCATATGAATGTGCAACATCATAGTGGATGTTAGAAATCTTTTGTTTACTGGGCTCTGAGATAATCTGTGGCATGACTGAAGGTTTTACAGCATCTAGCACAATATGCCAATGTGCTAACTTCATAAAGAATAACACTTTTAGATTAAATTAAAGTTTATTTTGGATACCTTTATTGGCTTTATATGGTTAAGAATGTGAAAGCTTATCCCATCTTTTTGTTCATGATAGATGCAATTTATGTTCTAGTGTTTAAATTACCTTCTGATGTTTTGTTATGGTAGATTTCAATTTTCATCGCTGGGTGGAATTCCAGTGGTAGATCAGCTGTGCTTTCTACACCACTTTTATGTGGGATGTTTGGGTTGCTGAACAATGTGTGGAAAGAGGTGACGGGACAGAGTTGGATCGGCTACAGTTATATGGAAAAGTGCCTGGGGAAAAGCAGCCAATGTTGGTTAAGGAGGTCATTGGTGGTTATAAGGTGGTCATTGAAGGTGTAGAGAGAGTTCTACAGGGAGAATTTCATTTTATTATTGAAAAAAATAGGTCATTTATTGATGCATCATGGCATTATAATTGAATAAATAACTCTGATAACCGCAGTGGAAGTCTAAACCATTTAAGTACCATCATATTAATTTGGAAGCCAAGAAGAATAGAGTTTTATTGCAGAGAGGAGGAAAGCTTGGTGACCTGAGATCCTTTCGTGTTTTGAATTTGTCAGAAGATATTATAATCTGAAGACACTAAACGTTTTGTTTATGTGTCTTAAAGAAAAACTCAAGGCTTCAACTTGTTAATGCAGCTTAATTTAGTATTTCATTCTAGCATTAAGTCATTTCTATAATTCCATGTACACTGGTAAAAATGTTTCAAAGTGGATGCTTTACATTTAAAAGCAGCTATTAATTGGTTTGGGGAGAGCCATTTTATCCTTTTTGACTTTTGTCTGATGCTACATTGCTTTTTCCTGGCTCAATCACATTGAAATCTTGCAGTTCAGTGTATTTTAGTTCATGTAGTTTGTTTTCTTTTTGAAAGATGCAGGACTTCCATTAGCATTTAGAAAAGGCATGTTTTACTTACTGGAATAATCTTTGTAAAATTTAATCTATTACAAAAAAAAATTCTATGTTGGCAGACTTAGATTTTCATGTTAGCAGTGTGAGTTCAGGATTTGGGAAAAATGATTACTAATGCAGTTCCATGGCTGTAATTAGTAATAGAAAACACGGTTCAAAATTTAATATCATGCAAAATTTCTCTTCTTGCCCTTCGTCTCCTCAAAGTGATGACTCATGCTGAGGATTGAATCCACAGTGCTCTAGTATGTTGTCAAGGAGGCATTTTTCATATGTGACTGGTTATTTTTCATATGTGACTGGCTATTTTTCATAGAGTAGGGGGACCTACTCCAATCTCCTCGCTCGTACTTTGTATTTTTGAACACGATTTATTGGATAACAATAAGGAGCAGCAAACATGTTTTAACATCTCCTCTCTCTCTCTCTCTCTCTCTCTCTCTCTCTCTCTCTCTCTCTCTCTCTCCACCCCACCTCTCTCTCTTGATCACCCCCACTTCCCTCGGCCCCACCTCCCTCAAGCCCAGGTTGCAGTGACCAATTGTAGCACTACTACTGCTACCCCAACTGGGATCTGTTAACTAAAACACAGAACCTGGGGCTGCAACACATGATATGGCTCAGTACCCACCACCTAAAACATAGAAACATAGAAAATAGGTGCAGGAGTAGGCCATTCGGCCCTTCGAGCCTGCACCGCCATTCAATGAGTTCATGGCTGAACATGCAACTTCAGGACCCCATTCCTGCTTTCTCGCCATACCCCTTGATCCCCCGAGTAGTAAGGACTTCATCTAACTCCCTTTTGAATATATTTAATGAATTGGCCTCAACAACTTCCTTTGGTAGAGAATTCCACAGGTTCACTACTCTCTGGGTGAAGAAGTTTCTCCTCATCTCGATTCTAAATGGCTTATCCCTTATCCTTAGACTGTGACCCCTGGTCCTGGACTTCCCCAACGTTGGGAACATTCTTCCTGCATGTAACCTGTCTAAACCCGTCAGAATTTTAAATGTTTCTATGAGATCCCCTCTCATTTTTCTGAACTCCAGTGAATACAAGCCCAGTTGATCCAGTCTTTCTTGATATGTCAGTCCCGCCATCCCGGGAATCAGTCTGGTGAACCTTCGCTGCACTCCCTCAACAGCAAGAATGTCCTTCCTCAAGTTAGGAGACCAAAACTGTACGCAATACTCCAGGTGTGGCCTCACCAAGGCCCTGTACAACTGTAGTAACGCCTCCTTGCCCCTGTACTCAAATCCCCTCGCTATGAAGGCTAACATGCCATTTTCTTTCTTCACCGCCTGCTGTACCTGCATGCCAACCTTCAATGACTGATGTACCATGACACCCAGGTCTCGTTGCACCTCCCCTTTTCCTAATCTGTCACCATTCAGATAATAGTCTGTCTCTCTGTTTTTACCACCAAAGTGGATAACCTCACATTTATCCACATTATACTTCATCTGCCATGCATTTGCCCACTCACCTAACCTGTCCAAGTCACTCTGCAGCCTCATAGCATCCTCCTCACATCTCACACTGCCACCCAAATAGTGTCATCCGCAAATTTGGAGATACTACATTTAATCCCCTCGTCCAAATCATTAATGTACAATGTAAACAGCTGGGGTCCCAGCACAGAACCTTGCGGTACCCTACTAATCACTGCCTGTCATTCTGAAAAGTACCCTTTTACTCCTACTCTTTGCTTCCTGTCTGCCAACCAGTTCTCAATCTACGTCAGCATACTACCCCCAATCCCATGTGCTTTAACTTTGCACATTAATCTCTTGTGTGGGACCTTGTCGAAAGCCTTCTGAAAGTCCAAATACATCACATCAACTGGTTCTCCCTTGTCCACTCTACTGGAAACATCCTCAAAAAATTCCAGAAGATTTGTCAAGCATGATTTCCCTTTCACAAATCCATGCTGATTTGGACCTATCATGTCACCTCTTTCCAAATGCGCTGCTATGACATCCTTAATAATTGATTCCATCATTTTACCCACTACCGATGTCAGGCTGACCGGTCTATAATTCCCTGTTTTCTCTCTCCCTCCTTTTTAAAAAAGTGGGGTTACATTGGCTACCCTCCACTCCATAGGAACTGATCCAGAGTCAATGGAATGTTGGAAAATGACTGTCAATGCATCCGCTATTTCCAAGGCCACCTCCTTAAGTACTCTGGGATGCAGTCCATCAGGCCCTGGGGATTTATCGGCCTTCAATCCCATCAATTTCCCCAACACAATTTCCCGACTAATAAAGATTTCCCTCAGTTCCCCCTCCTTACTCAACCCTCTGACCCCTTTTATATCCGGAAGGTTGTTTGTATCCTCCTTAGTGAATACCGAACCAAAGTACTTGCTCAATTGGTCTGCCATTTCTTTGTTCCCCGTTATGACTTCCCCTGATTCTGACTGCAGGGGACCTACGTTTGTCTTTACTAACCTTTTTCTCTTTACATACCTATAGAAACTTTTGCAATCCGCCTTAATGTTCCCTGCAAGTTTCTTCTCGTACTCCATTTTCCCTGCCCTAATCAAACCCTTTGTCCTCCTCTGCTGAGTTCTAAATTTCTCCCAGTCCCCGGGTTCGCTGCTATTTCTGGCCAATTTGTATGACACTTCCTTGGCTTTAATACTATCCCTGATTTCCCTTGAAAGCCACGGTTGAGCCACCTTTCCTTTTTTATTTTTATGCCAGACAGGGATGTACAATTGTTGTAGTTCTGCCATTGCCCATCCACTATCAACCACTTAAGTATCATTCGTCAGTCTATCCTAGGCAATTCATGCCTCATACCTTCAAAGTTACCCTTCTTTAAGTTCTGAACCATGGTTTCTGAATTAACTGTTTCATTCTCCATCCTGATGTAGAATTCCACCATATTATGGTCACTCTTCCCCAAGGGGCCTCGCACAACGAAATTTCTAATTAATCCTCTCTCATTACACAACACCCAGTCTAAGATGGCCTCCCCCCTAATTGGTTCCTCGACATATTGGTCTAGAAAACCATCCCTTATGCACTCCAGGAAAGCCTCCTCCTCTGTATTGCTCCCAGTTTGGTTAGCCCAATCTATATGCATATTAAAGTCACCCATGATAACTGCTGCACTTTTATTGCATGCACCCCTAATTTCCTGTTTGATGCCCTCCCCAACATCACTACTACTGTTTGGAGGTCTGTACAATACTCTCTCTAACGTTTTTTGCCCTTTGGTGTTCTGCAGCTCTACCCATATAGATTCCACATCATCCAAGCTAATGTCCTTCCTAACTATTGCATTAATTTCCTCTTTAACCAGCAATGCTACCCCACCTCCTTTTCCTTTTATTCTATCCTTCCTGAATGTTGAATATCCTTGGATGTTGAGTTCCCAGCCGCGATCATCCTGGAGCCACGTCTCTGTAATCCCAATCACATCATATCTGTTAACATCTATTTGCACAGTTAATTCATCCGCCTTATTACGGATACTCCTTGCATTAAGATACAAAGCCTTCAGGCTTGTTTTTTTAACACCCTTTGTCCTTTTAGAATTATGATGTAGTGTGGCCCTTTTTGTTTCTTGCCTTTGTTTACTCTGCCTTCCACTGTTACTTTTTACCTTTCTACCATCTGTTTCTGACTCCATATTACTTTGCCCTGCCTCGCTGCATAGGTTCCCATCCCCCTGCCATATTAGTTTAAATACTCCCGAACTGTATTAGCAAATGTTACCCCTAGGACATCAGTTCCAGTCCTGCCCAAGTGCAGACCGTCCCTTTTGTACAGGTCCCACGTCCCCCAGAACTGGTTCCAATGTCCCAGGAATTTGAATCCCTCCCTCTTGCACCACTGCTCAAGCCACGTATTTATTCTAACTATCCTGCTCCCTCTACTCTGATTAGCACGTGGCACTGGTAGCAATCCAGTGATTACTACCTTTGAGGTCTTACTTTTTAATTTAACTCCTAGCTCCCTAAATTCAGCTTGTAGGACCTCTTCCCGCTTCTTACCTATATCGTTGGTACCTACATGTACCACGACAACTGGCTATTCACCCTCCCTCTCCAGAATGCTCTGCAGCCGTTCCGAGACATCCTTGATCCTTGCACCAGGGAGGCAACATATCATCCTGGAGTCTCGGCTGCGGCCGCAGAAACTCCTATCAATTCCCCTTACAATAGAGTCCCCTATCACTATAGCTCTCCCACTCTTTTTCTCGCCCTTCTGTGCAGCAGAGCCACCCATGGTGTCATGAACCTGGTAAGTCATCTCCCCCAACAGTATCCAAAACGGTATATCAGTTTTGGAAGGAGATGACCGCAGGGGATTCCTGCACTACCTTCCTGCTCTTACCTTGTCTCTTGGTCACCCATTCACTTTCTGTCCTAACCTTTACCTGCGGTGTGACCAACTCACTAAATGTATCCACAACATTCTCAGCATCGCGCATGCTCCAGAGTGAGTCCGCAGTTCCAGTGCCATCATGCGTCTGTCAGGAGCTGCAGCTGGACACACTTCCCACACACATAGTAGTCAGGGACTTCCCATATAGCACAGGAGGAGCATGACACGGGTCCGAGCTCTTCTGCCATGACTTAACCCTTAAATTAATTTACTTACTAAAATTTACTTAAACACCAAACAGCTACTGAGTAGTTTGCTGCCAATTAAATCAATCTAAAAGTCAGTCTAAAAGCGAGTTATACTTACCAGTCGAACAGCCAACCACTTACCAGCTTGGCTGTGATGTCACCTCTCGATTTCGCACCCCTCTATCTTTGTCTGCAGCTGATTGGGCTGGTCTCTGGGCCGCCGTCTCCTACTCTCACACTCCTTATCAGCTGTTCTCGTGTCAGCACTGGCCGGAAAAACAGGACAAAACAGCACCTGCCGCCCCCACTTGCCCAAACTCACCCACTTACCAAACTCACGAATGCCACTCTTTGCTGCTGCCTGGTTTATACCAGACTTTGCTGCTGCCTGGTTTATACCAGACTTTAAAAACCTATGAACCAGGTGCTGCAACAATTGTAGTATAAGCAAGCTTTCGCTGTCGGACATTAAAATTGCACCGATACCAAGATGATTTTACAGTAAGTGACTTCAAACTTATATTTTTCAGGATATTTATTGTATAAAGAAAAGAGTAATTAATTTCACCGACCAACAGCTCCCTCTATTGACCATATAGTGCAGAGATTTTAAAGCTGTGTGACTCCACTTCTTTTTGCTAAGCTTAGATGTTGGAATATTGAGAACTCTTGTCATTGACAATTAAAAAGGTTTACTTGGCCTGGGTTTCTTTTTGACATGGAGCTTATTTAATCCACTGTCAATGATAAATGATCATCATGTCAATTCACCACTGGTTTCGGTCTTTGGAATATTAATCAACAATATCAGTGGCCATTGATCAACATTATCAGAATGGGTAAAAGGCATGCACTTAATCTCCTACTCTGTCACAATAATAGCTTTCTGGTGACATCTCAAATGCATTTTGTGCCTAGTAATACTTGATTAATGCCTAGTAATACTTGATTAATAATCATCGATATTATGAAATGTAATTTAATATGATTAATTGATGGGGTGAGGTGGATACATTTTTAAGCATGTATGAGTAACACAGTGCTATAAAGAATGATTGTGCTCTGAACACAATACGTACATTGCTTCCAATTGGTGTTGAACTGATTATGTATCTTTAAAATAATATTTTTATCTTTTCCTTTTATCACTATTTTTGCCTTATTCCTATCTTTAAGTCTGACAAAGTTATATTGAGTGTTACCTGGTTTACTTGCCATCTGATTCTGTTCCTTTCTTTGCAAGTAGTGTGTTGGTTTCTTTTTTTTTAAACTCCTCCCTCAGCTGCACATAAAGATGGGCAGTGTATCATTTTTGAATAAATGATGAGTAAAATATACTTTTCTACTTTGTGGCATGGCCGGTGTTATGTTGTTCTCAAACATAGTTCATTATTATTGCTTTGTTGTGGTCGCCTGCAGCTTTACATTTAGGAAAATATAGTTTGTGGTGCCAAAATATTATTAAAATTAACTAACAGTTGGGCATCTAGATAGCATTAATATGTTTTTTAATATTCTAGAAGATCCCCTGTGATGCTTGTCACAGTGATTTGAAGGTTTTATAAGAAATGGAGTGTTATGCCAAATAATATTACCAGGGACACTGATTTATTGTATTGGGTGAGGTCCTGGGATGTGGGAGCACTAGGAAAGGAGCCCAGAGTCTGGCGGAACAGGATGTGTTCTCAGGGTCTAGCACTACTTTGAGTGGATCCCATTGAGTGGAGAACATTGAGGCAGGTAAATAGGATTGGGGAGCACTCGGAATCCAGTCTAGGTATTTGTGAGGCGTGGAGGATCCCAGGATCTGAGGTTTAGGAGGAATCTGAAAAGGTGGGGGTTGGGGGTTTCTAAGCATTAGAGAGCAGATTCTAGCATTTATTGTTGGTTATGGGAATCCTGCAACAATTGGAGGGAACAGGGGCTAACAGCCTTGTGGAAGGAGAGCCAGGAGAATGGAACCCAAACTACCATTGGCGTCTTTCGCACCATCAGGTTAACTGAGTTACCACCCATCATTCACCTTCTCTGACTGGTCTACAGAGCTTCCTGCACCCTCATGTACCTTCCTCGCCACCACCGTTTTCCACATTATTTGAGGTTCCTGCCATATACTTTCTAGCCGTAAAACATGTAAGGGTAAATTTTTAGCCTGGCCCATGCTGACAGCATATTGGAGAAGTTGCACCTTTTCTGTTCATTAAAATTGAAGGATGGAAAATCACACGTTGAGAGTGCACAGTTTTCTGACATGCACTCCCAGTGTGCATTGGAAGCATAGATTGCACCATTAATGAGTGTGTCAATTTCTGCAGTCTTTTAAAAAGACACACATTTCCATAAAACAAATAAAAATGACCTCACAAACATTCAAAAATTCACTAAAGTGAGCTTATACTGTACAATTCCTTAAGCCTCAAACAACGGTTCAGAAGAGAGATTTCTAACTGAATTTTTTATGTCAAAAAAGAGGTTACTGATTTTAATAAAAATCCATTTTCCATGCACACTTTTTTCCCTTTCTAACTGCCAACCAAAGCACAATCGCAGGTGCTACTCACCATTTCTCTTGTTTCTCGGTGAGCAGTTCATAAAGCAAAGTATGCAGGGAAACTCTGCAAACTACATGTTCAGAATGCATAACTAAGATTAAAAATATCCAATCAAAGACCAGACTTTTGAGACAAGTATCGATGTTTAAGTACAAATGTTAATTAAAGCGTTACAAGGCGGAAAAGACAATTCCGTGGATAAATTTAATCTTGTTATTTTGAAGTATGTAATTAACAAAAAATTGTTTAAAACTTTATTTTGGACAGACAGAGAGAGAGAGAGAGAGAGAGAGAGAGGGGTGGGGAGGGGGAAAAGAGAGAGAAAGAGGGAGGGAGGGGGAAAGAGAAAGAGGGAGGGAGGGGGAAAGAGAAAGAGGGAGGGAGGGGAAAAGAGAGGGAGGGAGGGGGAAAGAGGGAGGGAGGGGGAAAGAGAGAGAGAGGGGGGGGAGAGAGAAAGGGGGGGAAAGAGAGAAAGAGGGAGGGAGAAAGAGAGAAAGAGAGAGGGGAGGGGGGAAAGAGACAGGAGAGGGGGAGGACGAAGAGAGAGCGGGGAGGGGAAAGAGAGAGAGAGAGGGGAGGAGGAGGAAAAGAGAGATGGGGGGAGGGGGAAAAGAAAGAGGTGGGAGGGGGAAAAGAAAGAGGTGGGAGGGGGAAAAGAGGTGGGTGGTGGGAAGAGGCTGAACGGGTCGGGCCGACGCTGCCGACATTTCGGGCGGGGCCCGCCCCTATCGAGATGCCGGGCAGGCCCCGCCGACGATGGAGGGAGGAAGGGGGGGAGAGAAGGGGGGTTAGAGAAGAGGACAGAAGAGGGAAGGGGTGGAGAAGAGGTGCGGGGGGGAAGGCTGAACGGGAAGGGGCGGGTGGAGAGGCTGAACAGGCTGGGCTGCCGACGACGTGGAGAGAAGAGGGGGCGGGGGGGAGAAGAGGGAGGGAGCGGGGGAAGGCTGAACGGGAGGGAGGGAGCTGAACGGGAGGGAGGTCCAGTCTGATCTTTGCCCGGTGAGCCCATTCGGCCAGGGCTAGGGTCGGGCCCCTCCCATGCAGCTTCGGGGGTGAGGAGCTACTGCACATGCGCGCACACTCTCGCACTCGTGCAGAGGTTCCAGCACTGTTTTCAGTGCCGAGACCTGGCTCCGCCTCCGACCTCTTGTGCTGCGCCACGCCGAGCATGAAGACGTCCTGAGGAGACCAAAGAATCTCAAGGTAATTTTTCGGCACCCTTTTTCTTCCAGAAAGTCACCGCACCTTATCGAGAGGACGGAAACTTGGGCCCGATGAAACTACCGGATTATCGTAAAAAAACATCAAGTTTACTAATGTCCTTTAGGGAGGGAAATCAGCAGTCCATACATGGTCTAGCCTATATGTGATTCCACAGCAATGTGGTTGACTCTTAACTGCCCTCTGAAATGGACTAGCAAGCCACACAGTTGTATCAAATTGCTATAAAGAAGTATAGGGATGAGACATTAAACCGAGGCACCGTCTGCTCTCACAGGTGGACGTAAAAGCTCCCATGGCACACTTTTGAAGAAAAGCAGGGGAGTTATCCCCGGTGTCCTGGCCAAAATTTATCCCTCAATCAAAAAAACAAATGATCTGGTCATTGTCACATTGCTGTTTGTGGGAGCTTTCTGTGTACAACTTGACTGCCGCGTTTCCTACATTACAATAGTGACTACACTCCAAAAAAGTACTTTATTACCTGTAAAGCGTTTTGGGATGTTCGGTGGTCGTGAAAGGCGCTGTATAAATGCAAGTCTTTCTTTATACACATGGTGGGAGTAGCTTCACCACACACACTACGGTGGCTCATCACCACCTTCTCGAGGGCAATTACGGATGACCAATAAATGCTGGCCTTGCCAGTGACCCATCCCATGAACACATTTAAAAAAAAATTGTGTGAGCAAGAAAAATGTTATCTTCTCAAAATCCCCTTCATCACCTCCCCTCTACCCCAAAAACTCAAATCTATATTGCAGGCATTTGAAGCAGGCACCATTAGATTAAAAACAAATGCTTTATTTTCAGCTGTCTATGATATACAGGTGTGGTTATTTTGTGCAACCTTCTCTGATTGGATCTTGAGGTTAGAGGAGAATAAAGGAAGTTATCTGTTTTAAAATAATGGGCAGATTGTTAGTTTTATATATGGATAGTTAGAAAGCAACAGTGATATCAGCATGCACATGCACAAAAAGCTCTTAAAATGAAATATTTCCCCAAATTGCAAACAGAAACCCCTTGCTCAAAAAATGTACAATATTCCAAAACAAAAGAAAATAGTTGAGTTAAGATAATCAAAACAAACCAATATATCCAAAAATATGGAGCTACCCACAGTATTCTCCAGTGCTAATGCAGGTGACGGGTACCAACATTAATGTTCAGAAGTCCTAAAAAAATTATAAATTTGTAATCGCTAAACTAATCTTGGATCTGTCACCTGTTCTTTAATGTGCAAAAATTATGGATTTGTATGCTGATTAAGACAAATCTGATTCTGCTACTGACTTTATGAAATCACCCTGTTCATAGAATCATAGAATGGTTACAGCACAGAAAGTGGCCATTCAGCCCGTCAAGTACTTGCTTACTTTCTGCAAGAGCACTTAAGCTAGTCCCGCCCTTTCCCCGTAGCCCTGCAATTTTTTTTCCTTCAGGTACTTATCCAATTCCCCTTTGAAAACCACAATTTAATCTGCCTACACCACCCTCTCAGGCAGTGCATTCCAGATCCTCACCACTCTGCTTTAAAAAGTTTTTCCTCCTGTCGCCTTTGGTTCTTTTGCCAGTCACCTTAAATATGTGTCTTCTGGTTCTTGACGCTTCTGCCAATGGGAACAGTTTCTCTCTATCTACTGTTTAGATATATATATAAGATAGTCATTAATAAATCCAATCGGGAATTCAGGATAAACTTCTTTACCCAGAGAGTGCTGAGAATGTGGAACTCGCTGCCTCAGGGAGGGGTTGAGGTACATAGCATCGATGCATTTAAGGGGAAACTAGATAAACACATGAAAGAGAAAGGAATAGAGGTTTATGCTGATTGCGTGAGATGAAGATGGGTGGGAGGAGGCTCATGTGGAGCATAAACACCGGCACGGACCAGTTGGGCTGAATGGCCTGTTTCTGTGCTGTAAATACTATAACTATAAGACCCCTCATAATTTTTGAACACCTCGATTGAATCTCCTCTCAACCTTCTCTGCTCTAAGGAGAACAGCCCAGCTTCTCCAGTCTATCCATGTAACTGAAGTCCCTCATCCCTGGAACCATTCTTGTAACTCTTTTCTGCACCTTATCTAAGGCCTTCACATCATCTTACTGTATTTTTTAAATCATGAGGTTTTAAAGAAAATTAAACCATGCCTTGACTGCTTCTTTACTCCTAGACAGCATACCGTGTGTATATACAATTTGTGAATTTGATTTTTGGACTTGCTTTTTGGTTTAGAAGCACTGTGGCAGGCATAAACTGCCCCTTTAACATTCCCTGGATAGATTCGACCCCTTTCCAATGCTGTATGGATTATACTGCAACTTAATTTGAAGAATGATAACTGCAGTAACCAAAAGCTGAGTAAAGTGCCTGAATGTTTCAACAAGCTGCACCAGTTATTTTGTACTACAACGAAAGATTAATTTCCAGTGTGTAATTTAAAAAGTTGTGTTATGTGCATTTTGACACTACTAATAAAACCTGGATTGGAAGAAGAAAAACAACTTCTAATTAGTAATACGAATAGACAAGGCAGTATTTGGCTGGCTGTCTTTTGACTAATGAGCCTGCATGTGATGAGCTATGAGTTTAGCCCTTATTTGGTACACACTGTATATCCAACATACATTTAACTCCACTAATTAATTTCAAGGATGAGCAATTTACATTTTACTTTGTCAACTTCTTTTGGGAATATAGTGTGGAAGTAAGAGACCAGCTGTGAGCAGATTAGTAGTCATTTATAGAGCTATTCAGAGGACTCCGTGTATTGCTTTGAGGTCTGTACAGCCATATGTGCCAAGTTAACAAGATAGTGAACTGAGTATGAATGTGTCTATCGTATACCGTAACACATCAAATTTTGCTTTTTAAACTAAAGCAGCACAACTCTAGTGTAGTGATCACGTATTAGAAGCTGATGGTACCAGATGATGAGCTAAAGACTATTGTGTACATCAAAACAAAACTGTTTATAATTGGAACAATTTTCCAAGGAAAGCCTTCTTGGTGAGCAGTGATTGTGCTCAACTACCGTTGTGAATTTTGGCACAGAGCTAAAAGTAGCTGTGATGCCTGATGCCAGTTTCTGCTCCAGTTTCTGCTCCAGTTTCATGGTGAACAGATGGTTGGATTATACTTCCAACTGTAACTACTGAGGGGATATGACATTTGGTAATGTTTTATTGGAGTTAATAAATATTTTAGAGGGTATTTGTTTTTTAAAGTACAGTATCATTTCTTTGACCAGAGCATGCAATTTCTTTTCAAATTGTGGATGTTGTCTTGGCAGTTCATTGAACAAGTAGTTTGTAAATATATTGAGGGGGACGACTTTTATATTCAATGAAAGTAAAAACTGCATTTTTTTAGGTGGAAAAACCCAATTCTCTTTGATCTTTCCTTGTAACTCAGAGCCCAATACTAGGGATCAGTCTCATGGCTCTTTGCACTGCCTACAACGCTTGAATGTCTCCATTGTTTTGTGAGACAGTGATGATGACTCCTGAATCCAAAAAATAGTCAGAAAATTGTAGAATATCTACCCATCTCTGCTTGTCCTCGTGAACAAATATTCTTGTTTTTCAGAACTGGAACCATTGAGCCCAATGAGCATTTAATCATTTCCTTCTATACCTATCTCTAATATTCCCAACCAGATATTTTATCCATCTGATTTACAAGCAGTTAATCAACATTGGCCCGGTTTTTGTGGCCAGCGGCGAAGTGACAGTGCTCACCGCTGACCTTGAAGAAAGCTGCCCACAAAGATCTAGCGATTTCTGTGGCGTCGATTTTACCTTTATTTGATGGAGGTTGTTCAGCAATAATTATGACTTAGTACACCTCATTGAACAAGGCTTAACTTTTTTGTTTTTTTTAACAGCGATATTAGAGAGGAAAAGTTGATACCGTCAGTTCAGTGATTTCAAAAAGATTGCCGTCCATGGGGTCTTCAACAGTGCGCCCTGTAGAGAAGCAGGGAATCACTGACAGCAACTTCTAGTTTTTCGCGTTTAACTGCGCGTACAGACCCCGGAAGTTGCTGTCAATTTCACGGGTAATGAAGGCGAACACTTACTGTTTTGTCGTCATTGAACTGTCATTGTTTTACAAGTTTTTATAAATTATTCTGAATGCATTTTTACAAACAATATTAAATTAGCGATTTGTAAGGTTTTAATCAGTGTTGAAATCATTTGGTTTTGTGGGTAACTACTTTCTATGCACCATAATGCCCTGTTTGAAACCTTCAGGTCAAGTAATATCTCATTTAGTTAAAAATATGTATTTCTACAATTCATAATTTCTGCAATACATCATTTCTACTTTTAACTAGTGAGACTAATATGAAAAAGTAGAGTGAACAAAATTTGAAGCAGCGTTTTATTCACTTCTGTTTGTGTTTTCTTATTTCCATTGTATTAAAACAGTTTTTGAGATGACTAGCCATTTTTAACTGCATTCAAATCAAAACCAAATTTTGATGCTAATTGTTTTGTTGCCAACAGAATGACAGCAGATGATTGCACAGTCAGAGGTTAATTAAGGCAGTTAATGTATCTCTTTTTAACTCATTGAAGTATTCAGGTGCCACTAACCATATACATAATGAGAGACACTGAATTGTCTGAAATTGTACTAAAGCTATATGCAGATTTTTATTACCGATATTACATAGTTCATATTTAAGAGTTTCAACTGAATGAGGTTGGGCAGTGGCTCAATGAGTTTGAACATGGGGCAGAATGCCGTAATGTCATGATATGTGGATTTCTGCCCTTGATGTCTCCATATGATGAATTGCTTTTGACAACTCTCCTGTATGTCCTAGTGGTTGGCTGCAGAGTGCATTGGGAGGTGCCTGTCAACCTTTTTGCCAAAGATAGCACAAGGAGCAGAGTGATAGAAAAAAGGGGAGTATTATACTGTACAACAATAGCAAAATCTGTTCTGATGGAAAGATCATCAGCCTGAAACGTCAACTGTTTTCCCCACTCCATAGATGCTGCCTGACTTGGGTGTGTTTCAGCATTTTCTGTTTTTACTTGTACTTGAATTTTTTCCCCTTCCAGTTAAGGAAATGCCATCTAAGCAGCTTGCAGCCTGAAACAATGTCAGATTTATTGGGTAAATTCACTGATCCTATGCTCCTTTCGGGAGCCAGAATCAATTGTGGGGTGGAGTACCGGTGCCACCGGGTGGCTGTCTTGCTTGTTCCAGCCTCCGCCTGCCTGATGTACACCACACATGAAAATCTATCTCTCCATGTACTAACAAACCTCTGCATAAATGTTTTTTGTTAACTATTCCTGTTGTGTATGTAAACATTGTAACTGTGTAAGACTTGCCACCAGAGGGCGCAACTGTTGGAGGTCCAAGGGTCACCTGCACACCTCGTGCAAGGGAGTATAAAAGGTTGTCTGCCATGCTGCTTAGGCACCCTGGAGTTGTATTAAAGAGACCAAGGTCACATCAGTTTTACCTTGTAAATGTAGATTCTTTTCTCTCAATCTGGTTCAGTAAAATTACTGAGTCGAATACCTCTTGTGCTTTGAACAAAGCAGTCTTTATTTTACCGGCCGGCAAGACTTATCAGACAGAGGATATACATTCTCGATCGAGCGTACACACTCCCTACGGATAAGTGACGTTACATTGTCAAGGCACGATGGTTATACATTTTCGGCAAAAGATAACAAGATAGGGGCTAGAGTGACATCCCAGCTCAGCCCATCTCTTTTGATCCCTCCTTCCCTTCGTCCACTCATAAGCCGACCCAAGCATGGTCCGATTTTAAACAAAGACCTTCTGTCAATGTTTCAGGTTAATAACATGATTTAATAAGACCTTGAGGTTTTACTGCAAGCTGTGGGTTTTGTTTCAATATGTGTTAGTGTTGTAACATTTCGCAGTCTCGAGTCTGAGATGTCATGGCTACTCCTCCATGAATTGTTTGTTAGCTTATACTGTCCCTATACAATTCCCACGTTCTCAACTTCAATGTCTCTATACATTTTTAAACATTCACATTCTCACAGCACTCAGTCTTGTGGAGTTCTTCCATACTTAACAATTGGCGACGAGTAACAGATTACGAACTTTCACACGGTCATGGCTGCCGTTGGTATTTTAGAGAGATTTGTAGAGGGTGATGATTGGGAAGCCTTCGTTGAGCACCTCGACCAGTACTTTGTGGCCAACAAGCTGGATGGGGACGATAAAGCGATCAAGCGCAGGGTGATTCTCCTCACTGTGTGTGGGTCCACAATATATGGCCTCATCAAGAATCTGCTAGCACTGGAGAAACTAGTGGAGAAGACATATACAGAATTGTGTACGCTGGTTCGGAACCACCTCAAGCTGAAGGAGAGCATCTTAATGGCCAGGTATCGCTTCTACACGCACCACCGCTCTGAGGGCCAGGACATGGCGAGTTATGTCACCGACCTGAGACGCCATGCGGGAACTTGCAAATTTGCTGGATTTTTGGGGGAAAGGCTGCGGGACTTTTTTGTGCTTGGCATCGGCCACGAGGTCATTCTTCGCAAGCCGCTGTCTGCCGAATCCCTAGATCTGAGCAAGGCCATCACGATAGCCCAGGCATTCATATCCACGAGCGATAATACCAGATAGATATCTTCCCAGCATCGAAGCTCACCGGCAAGTACTGTGCATAAAATAACGTCGCTAGCAGGCAGAACTGCATATGGCAGGGCCTACACGTCGGCAGCTGCAAGACCTAGGATGACTCGGAGTCCGCCATCGGGCGTGAATGCAAATCCATTAGCAGCATGTTGGCACTGCGGGGGTAATCATCAAGCCCATCAAAGTCAATTCAAGCACTACCTGTGCAAAGGCTGCGAAACAATGAGGCACCTCCAGCGAACGTGCAAGAGTGTTGTGACTCACCACATGGCAGAGTCGGCAGAAGATGATCAATCCGGCGCGGATCACACAGAACAAACAAGAAAGGCAACTCAACCCGAGGAAGAAGTGTATGGGGTACACACCTTCACCACCAAGAGCCCTCCTATTATGCTGAAAGTCAAATTGAACGGTATTCAGGTATCAATGGAGTTGGACACGGGGGCGAGTCAGTTAATTATGAGCCAGAAGGCTTTTGAGAAACTGTGGGGCAGCAAGGCACAAAGGCCCAATGAGCCCGATTCAGACAAAGCTGCGTACCTACACCAAAGAGCTCATACCAGTCATTGTCAGTGCGGCAGTTAAGGTATCGTACGATGGAGCTGTGCATGATTTATCACTGTGGATTGTACCAGGTGATGGCCCAATGCTATTCGGCAGAAGCTGGCTGGGAAAGATTCGATGGAATTGGGACGACATCAAAGCACTATTTTCAGTGGATGATATCTTGTGCGCCCAAGTGCTGAGCAAGTTTCCGTTGCTATTTGAACCAGGTGTTGTGGAAAAATATTTCCGAGACTGTATTTAAAGAGAGGTTTATTAAATCGGAGACAAAGCTTTGGGAGAAGAGACCCGCGCCTGCTGAACCACCTTCTCAATTTGAAATCGCCTGCGAGGTTCCTTTATCTTACAAATTACGTCACTTTACATCATGTGCCTTAGCAACAGTCCTTATATCCAGTTATCGCATTACTAGGTTTACAAAGCTTTTCATACAATTACCGTTCAAGGCTGGGCTCTTGATATAAGCCAGCCTCGCATTGTGACAGGCCATTATAAACAAAGAAGAGGACTAATTCCCCTGTTATCACAGAAAGGAAAAAAGTGTCAGGCTTCCTACAACCAGTAAAGGCAAGCATAAAATAATGCATCAGTATTGTCTCTTACAAAATTCATTCGAGGGGGACAAATGTTTGGTATACTAGTCAAGTGTCCCCTAGGCTTTATTATGTCCAAAAATCTGCTCCAACACAGACATCGGCAACTTCACAGGTGCCAAGGTGCAGATCCATCTATTCCCCGAGGCAAGGCCCGTTCATCACAAGGCTCGAGCGGTTCCATATATGATGTGGGAGAAAATCGAGATCGAACGGAACAGACTTCAACGAGAGAGAATCATATCGCCAATCGAGTTCAACGAGTTGGCCAGTCCGATTGTTCCGGTGTTGAAAAGTAATGGCATGGTCAGAATCTGCGGACACGACAAGGTAACGATCAACCAAGTCTTGTTACAAGATCAGTACCTGCTATCCAAGGCGGATGACCTGTTCGCAACGTTAGCGGGGGGGGGGGGGGGGGGGGAGTCGTTCACCAAGTTGGACCTAACCTCCACCTGCATGACACAGGAGCTGACTGAATGTTCGAAATGATTGACGTGCATCAACACGCACAAAGGACTGTTTATATACCACAGGTGCCCTTTTGGGATTCGCTCGGCTGCTGCCATCTTCCAGAGGAACATGGAGAGTCTGCTGAAATCGGTTCCGCACACAGTTGTGTTTCAAGACGACATCCTGATCACCGAGCGTGGCACTACCGAACACCTGCACAACCTGGAAGAGGTTCTAAATCGACTAGACAGAGTGGGACTCAGGCTGAAATGCTGCAAGTGTGATTTCCTGGCGCCAGAGGTCGAATTTTGGGGGAGAAAGATTGCGGCAGACAGCATCAGACCCACGAATTCAAAGACAGAGGCCATCAAGAATGCACCCAGACCACAGATTGTGACGGAGCTGCGTTCGTTCCTGGGACTCCCCAACTATTTTGGTAACTTTCTACCCGGGTTAAGCACTTTGCTGGAGCCGTTGGACATGTTGCTACGTAAGGGTGACGACTGGGTTTGGGGTAAATCTCAAGAGACAGCCTTTGAGAAGGCCAGAAACCTACTTTGTTCTAATAAATTACATGTACTGTATGACCTGTGTAAACTATTAGTGCTAGCTTGTGTTTTCATCTTCGTATGGGGTCGGCTGTGTGTTACAGCAAACCAATGTATCGGGCAAACTTCAACTGGTTGCACACGCATCTAGAAGTCTGTCTAAGGCTGAAAGAACCTACAGTATGGTCGAGAAAGAGGCGTTAGCATATGTATATAGTGTTAAGAAAATGCACCAATACCTATTTGGACTTCGGTTTGAGCTTGAAACCGACCACAAACCGCTCATTTCACTGTTTTCAGAAAGCAAAGGTATAAACACCAATGCTTCGTCCTGCATCCAAAGACGGGCACTATCATTGTCCGCCTATAACTGTTATCCGCCACAGAACTGGTGCGGAGAACTGTGCTGATGCCCTCAGTCGGCTACCATTGGCCACTACCGGGATGGAAATGGCGCAGCCCGCAGACGTGCTTCTGGTCATGGATGCTTTTGAGAGCGAGGGGTCACCTGTCACTGGTTGCCAGATCAGGACTTGGTCCAGCCAGGATCCTGTGCTATCACTTGTAAAAGGTTGCGTCCTCAGTGGGAGCTGGTCAGCTGCTCCCGGGGAAATGCAAGATGAAATTAAGCCATTTCACCGACGCAAGGATGAAATGTCCATCCACTCGGATTGTCTCTTATGGAGTAATCGTGTGGTTTTGCAAAAAAAAGGCAGAGAAACGTTTATACGCGACCTACACAATACCCACCCAGGCATAGTCATGATGCAGGCTATAGCCAGGTCGCATGTTTGGTGGCCCGGCATTGACTTGGACTTAGTCATGCATACACCAGTGCAACACGTGCTCGCAATTGAGCAATGCACCAAGGGAGGCACCATTGAGTCTGTGGTCAGGGCCCTCCAAACCGTGATCCAGGATCCACGTAGATTTTGCAGGCCCCTTTCTCGGAAAGATGTTTTTAGTTGTAGTGGAAGCTTACTCTAAATGGATTGAATGTGTAATCATGTCATCCAGGACATCCACTGCCACCATTGAAAGCCTCTGGGCTATGTTTGCCACCCACGACTTGCCCGACGTCCTTGTCAGTGACAATGGACCGTGCTTCAGCTCTGAATTCATCAAGTTTATGACCCGCAATGGCATCAAGCATGTCAGGTCTGCCCCGTTTAAGCCAATGGTCAAGCGGAACGGGCAATCCAAACTATCAAGTAGAGCTTGAAACGCGTGACGGAAGGCTCCTTGCAGACCCGCTTATCTCGGGTTCTACTCAGCTACCGGACACGACCCCACTCGCTCACTGGGGTTTCCCCTGCAGAATTGTAAATGAAGAGAGCACTCAAAACCAGGCTCTCCCTAGTCCACCCGGGTCTAAATGATCATGTGGAAACCCAGCGTTTCCGGCAAAACATGTACCACGATCGCGCGGCTGTATCGTGTGACATTGATAACGACCCTGTGTTTGTCCTTAATTACGGTCATGGTCCTAAATGGGTCGCTGGCACCGTCTTGGCCAAGGAGGGGAAGAGTGTTTACAGTCAAACTAATGAATGGTCAAACGTTCAGAAAGCATTTGGATCAGACAAAACTGTGGTTCACCGACAACCAGGAACAACCTGAAGAGGACATCACCATCATCGATCCACACACACACACACACACACACACACACACACACACACACACACACACACAACCAGCAATTGACCTCACTGTCAATCAAGAGGACCATTCCCAACAGTCCTGTCAGACCAGCCGCGCTGCAGTGCAGCAATGGTCCGACCAACTCACCCATGCCAGAGTTTGAACTCAGACGATCAACTAAGGATCATAGTGCCCCGGATCGTCTCAACTTGTAAATAATTTGTATGACTTTTGTGGGGTGGGGTGGGGGGGGGGGACCACCAGAGGGCGCAAATGTTGGAGGCCCACGGGTCACCTGCACATCTCGTGCAAGGGAGTATAAAAGGTTGTCTGCCATGCTGCTTAGGCACTCTGGAGTTGTATTAAAGAGACTAAGGTCACATCAGTTTTAGCTCACAGTACTCAGTCTTGTGGAGTTCTTCCATACTTAACAAATTCCCTTTGTTCTTTGGGCATAAATTTAAGATCATCATCAAATGACCAGCTCACTGACCAGTGGAAATCATTTTTCTTTATTTTATCTAATCAAAACCCCTCATAATTTTGAATATCTCTATCTTCTTGCATTTTCTCCCATCTTAACCTTCTTTATTCTAATGGAAAGAAAGACAAATTTATATAGCGCCTTTCACGACCAGCGGATATCCCAAAGCGCTTTACAGCCAATGAAGTACTTTTGGAGTGTAATCACTGTTGTAATGTAGGAAACGTGGCAGCCAATTTGTGCACAGCAAGCTCCCACAAACAGCAATGTGATAATGACCAGATAATCTGTTTTTAGTGATGTTGATTGAGGGATAAATATTGGCCAGGACACCGGGGATAACTCCCCTGCTCTTCTTCAAAATAGTGCCATGGAATCTTTTGCATCCGCCTGAGAGAGCAAGCCGGGTCCTCGGTTTAACGTCTCATCTGAAAGATGGCACCTCCGACATTGCAGCGCTCCCTCAGTACTGCACTGGAGTGTCAGCTTAGGTTTTTGTGCTCAAGTCCCTGGAGTAGGGCTTGAGCCCACAGCCTTCTGACTCAGAGGCGAGGGTGCTACCAACTGAGCCACGGTTGACACTAAAGAGCCCCAGATTCTTTAGCCGCCTCCTCCGAACTTAAGTTTCTCATTCCTGACATCATCTTAGTACCTCTTCTGTACCTTGTCCATGGCATTGATATCTTTTCCATAGTTAGGCACCCAAAACGGGACATGATGTTCTAAACAATGATTTGTATAAATTTATCATTACACCTTAAATTTTGTACTATACATCACCTGTGTATAAAGCCTAGTATCCCATGTGCTTTTACAGCTTTTTCAACTTGTCCTCTCTCAAAGATTTGTGTGTTGGAACCTTAAGTCTCTGCTCCTCTATTCTGTTTAAAGTTTCACCATTTAATATAAAATGTGCTCTCTGTTATGTATGCAACCCGATGTAACCTGTAACCTGCCACCAGAGGGCATACCTGTTGGAGTCCCAAGGGATCCCAGCATCCCTTGGGAGCACTGTATATAAGCAGGCCTCCATGCTGTACCAACTCTCTGTTGTTTGAATAAAGGAGCTAAGGTCACACTCGCTCATGTCTACAGTACTCAGTTACATTACTTTATTATGAACATAACACTCTCCATATTCATCCTCCCAAAATGTACCACCTCCGATTTCTCATGAAATTTATCCTGACGTCTATCTGCCCAATGTACTAACATGTCTGTGCCCTCCTGGGGTTGCTTACGAGCCTCTTCACAGTTGAAAATCCAGATACATAACTTCTTTGTCACTAGTTCTGACGAAAGGTCATCGAGCTGAAACGTTAACTCTGTTTCTCTCTCCACAGATTCTGCCTGACCTGCTGAGTTTTTCCAGCAATATCTATTTATACAGATTTTCAGTATCTGCAGTATTTGCCTTTGTTCCATGTCATTACTTTTATTTCCTCAAACAACACAATTAATTTTGTCATACGCGACTTGTTTTTTACAAATCTATGCTGAATGATAATTAATTCTGTCTTTGTTATTTTAATATTAATTTGATTCTATATTTTGGCCGCTGGAAACATACTACTGATGTTAGGCTGACTGTTTTTTCCCTTTCGCCCTTTTTGAACAATTTCCATATCCAAGGATGTTTCAAAGATGACAGGAGCCTTGAGAGTGGTGGAGGGTGCCTCATTTGCCTTTTAGTACAACTCTCATCTTGCTTCTGTTTGGCACCACCTCCTGACAGTGTAATTACATTTGGGACTTGTGTATGAATCATGGGCAATCTTGCTCTTCCAGCATGAGAAATGAGGGCTGCAATTAGTGCATTGCTGTGTGCACAGTGAATTATATATTGATACATAGTAATAGCTTCACAGCCTTCTCTCAAAATTGTATTCATGTTAACATCCCATTAAAAAAGAAAATTGACTTTTTTTGCTTTATTTTGACTGATTTGTACAGATTGAAGGGTAATTTATTTAGTAATTTAATAATGCCATGATTCAAATCTGTCTCATCCTGATGCAATGGCTTATCTTATTGTCAGTGTTCTGTGTAGTCTCTGATGATAACATTGTGCGAGTTTAAGTAACGCAATTTTGTAAAAGCAGACAAACATTTTAGAGTTGATGAGGGCTAAGTTTGCTTGCGAGTCAAGGTCCAGTTATATTGCAGTACAGGTAGAGCTACACAAAAAAGTTGGCAAACTAACCATGCCCTGTATTTTGGCAAGTGGTACAAGACCACATCAGGATGGTACATGTTGGACCTCTCTGGTCCGGGACCTGACCGGTGCTGGAACAGAGAATTTGCCGAGCTATGGGAGGTCGCGCCGGTAGGCTTACCGGTACCTGATGACAGCGCCTGGGCTCCTGAATGCCTCCGCCATGCTCCAGCTCAGTCTGTGCAACTTGGGCATCGCGCTCTCTCTCTGTGCTGGTTTGCTGCTCTTTTTAAGCTCGTGTCTCGCACCACCGCCCGCCCCCCCCCACCCCCACTGCTGCCGGATGCGGATTCACTGGACCCACCCATCCTCTCTCCCCACCGCCGCCGCACTCTGACCCGCACCCCTGTGTTGGATCCGCCGGACCCGGACTCACCGCTCACGCTCCAGGCACGGGACTGATGCCGAACCACGGGTGGTCCTGGATCAGAGAGTCTTGGACTGGAGAGGTGCAACCTGTAGTTTTATACCACGTTGGTTTTGCAGCAGCTGTATCATTCGTGCAATTGGCGTGAAGTGAATTTTTCTGCCTGTTCCCAAATGTGCTTTTTATTAACAAAAAACTGACAGCCCTGTTAGCCCTTCGCTGGTATTAAAGGGCCCAAGTTTCGAGCCGCGCCTAGAACGGCGCAGTCCCAACCTGGACGCCCGTTTTTCGCGCCACAAAGTGCGCCTAAAAAAAACCTCCGTATTCTCCACCTCCCTGCAGGTCCTCTGGCCCTCGACGCAGCGCAGCAGGAGCTGTAGGGGGCGGAGCCAGGTCCCTGCGCCGAAAACAGTGCCGGGAGCTCTGCACATGCGCGCTACAGTGGGCACGCAAGTGCAGTAGCTCCAGGCGCCTGAAACTGTGTGGGAGGGGCCCAAAGCACGTATCCCCTAGCCCTGGCCGAATGGCCTCACTGGGGCTGCGTGAATAAGGCTCCTCCCACGGCCAGCTCCTGCTTCCTCCCGACCCGACTCAACTCCCGCTTCCCGGCCCCTGGACCGGACCCGACACCCGCTCCTCCCCACCCCCGGCCCCGGACCGGACCCGACACCCGCTCCTCCCCCCACCCCCCCCCCCCCGGACCGGACCCGACACCCGCTCCCGCCCCCCCCCCCCCGCCTCCAGACTGGATCCGACCTGACCTCCCTCTCCCTCCCTCCCCCCGACCCAAACCGAACCGACCCAACGCCACCTACCTGTAAATCTGGTGCTGGGGACGGGCCCTGCCCGAAGTCTCGGGCCTGGCCCGTTCAGCCTCCCTCCCCCTTCTCCTTTCCCCCAACCCCCCAATCTCCTTCCCCCCCCTCACAATCTCCTTCCCCCCCCAATCTCCTTCCCCCCCCAATCTCCTTCCCCCCCCCCCAATCTCCTTTCCCCCCCCAATCTCCTTTCCCCCCCCAATCTCCTTTCCCCCCCCAATCTCCTTTCCCCCCCAATCTCCTTTCCCCCCCCAATCTCCTTTCCCCCCCCAATCTCCTTTACCCCCCAATCTCCTTTACCCCCCCAATCTCCTTTACCCCCCCAATCTCCTTTACCCCCCCAATCTCCTTCCCCCCCCCCCAATCTCCTTCCCCCCCCAATCTCCTTCCCCCTTTCCTCCCTCTGCTCCCCCCCTCTCTCCCTCTACCCCCCTCCTCCCCCTCCCCTCACTGTCAGAAACACAGACACTGACAGACAGAGAATGAGAAACACACAGACAGACAGAGAGATAGAGACACTGACCGAGACACACTGAGGGGGGCATCGCAGCACGCTGTTGGAGGGCTCCCGGTGCTGCAGTCGGTAAGTAGAAAATGTTTTATTTATTGATTTAAAAAAAAAAATTATTTCTTATTAATTTTTTTTGATTGATTTATTGATGTATTTATCATTTATTATTGATGATGGCTCTTTATTTGTAAAACTGAAGTGTTTAATGTTTGTAAACTTCCCTTTAAACACCCCCCCCCCCCCCACCATTCTCTATGCCTGATTTGTAACCTACGCCTGATTTTCTAACGTGTAGACAAGATTTTTTCGAGCGTACAAAAATCTTCACTTACTCCATTCCAAGTTAGTTTGGAGTAAGTTTTCACTCACGAAACTTTGAAATCAGGCGTAAGTGGGCGGACACGCCCCCTTTTGAAAAAAAAATTCTGTTCCAAAGTGAACTGTTCTAACTGACTAGAACTGGAGCAAACTAAATGTGGAGAATTCCGATTTCTAAGATACTCCGTTCTACACCAGTTGCTCCTAAAAATCAGGAGCAAATCATGTGGAAACTTGGGGCCAAAGTGTTAATTTTAATGTAACCCACCAGGCGGAAAGGGGATGGATTTGGGTCTAATGCATATTTAACACCCAATCCGATATAATGCTCCATTGACTTCAGTTGAGAGTAAAATAGGGTGTGGTGTAAAACGGGCACCCGACTTAAATCCACCCCTTTCTCACTGCGAAGGTTCGGTTAAAATTGTGACTTAGAAATTTGTCAAGTATATGGATGTTTGGTAAAGTCTATGTAAGCTTGCATATGCAGGGCTGTGCTTACTTCACCAGAGGGCGATGTGGAGCAAAGCCGGTAGTATAATACCACAGCTAGCTCCAAATCTCGACAAGCAAATGGTATAACATCATGATGAGAGACTGATATTATACAACTGTAAATTGGCCGAAAGTATAGATGGATAAATTATGTTTAGCTGAGATCATGACCACCTATATTTGGGCACAAATTGTCCTTCAGATTTATAAATTGGCAAATAAAATTGAATGCGATGGCTATTTTTGGGAGATTTTTTGTAGAATTATAGGGCTCAATTTTCCCCAGTTAGCTGCGGCGTTTTTTTGACCGAAATTAAAATATCTAAGTTTCCTCAAAGTTTGTGCGCCAGCGTAACTCAGTTACGACTTTTTTAGGTTAGTTTTTTTTTGCGTCATGGGAGCATAACCTGATGTCTGTGTCAGTTTTTCAGATTTATGCAACTTACATTTCTCCCAGGACGGCGTATGTGACCACTCCCAAAAAACCTTCTGGGCACTAAAGAAAAACCAGCGCACATTAAAAAATCGGCGCAGAAAGACGCCATTGTTTTTAGGTGAAGTTTTGGAGAGAATCAAGAAGACATTAAATATGCATCATGAAACTTAATTTTTTCAAACTTAAAACAGAGAAAATGGAAGTCTAATGCAATTCTTCAATTTTAGATTTTTTTTCAAAGTGCCATGCCACCATCGAACGTCTCCTCACTGAACGTCTCCTCGCGGATCAGAGCCTCAGACGGTGGGGCCCTGGGTGTGCCTCGCTGCACCCCACTGGAATCCCCAGTCTTGAACTGTGAGAAACCATGGAATGTCCCAACACTTGTACCACTCAAGAAAGGGCCTGACACCTCAATGGGCGGCACCTGCACCTCCTCCAGAGTGAGTACAACAGTGTGGGCTTCATCTATCACATGCCCTGCTCTCCTTCCCCCACCCATACTCTTGGTCTGGAAGGTGGGATTGGAAGATGTTCTCCTCTTCAGTCTCGTCCGCATCTGAATAATCTTCTGCATCGGCTTCAGCCTCGTCAGGGTTGGCCTCAAGTTCTGCAAAATATAACAGAACAGACAAATGGTTAGCTGCAGAGGAAGGGACAGGTTGGCAGGGTGCATGAGTAGGCTCACACAGCGCAGGCAGCAGGCTCATTTGAAGGACCACGATGAATGATAGCACATTGCATCAACCGAAGCATAGCTGACGGGGACATCCCCATGAACTGAAGCATGGCTAGCCCGTGCAGTAGTTAACATTTAGCAAAGCCAGACCGTGGAATTTGCAGGACTTACCCTCTCCCTCGAGTGTGGGCCCAGCTTGTGCAGTGGTGGTTGCTTTTTTCCAGGTAGGACCCATCAAAGCAGCGCGACCCTGTCTTCCAAGGGTGTCAGTTGGTGCAGATTTGCCGGGCCGCCTCCTGTTCGAGTTCTTTCCTTTTTGTTGTGTGTCACCTTCCTCTGCAAAGATGAAAATATAACATTTTAGAGAGGGTGTCTTTCTGCTGGGTGGGACATATACAGCTAGTCACATTTACAATTGCAATTCCAGTGAATAAATGAAAATATTACTTACATTAACTACTTGATCAAGGTCCTGCCACTACTTTTTGCACTGGCCTCCGGACCTCGGGGTGGTCACCATTGCACAGTAATCTTATGCAAGTTGGTTGCAGCGTTTCTTTTCTTTTGGTGAAACTTTTACGTGACCTCAGCTGGTGTCCAGTTCATGCCATCTGGCTTCAATTACAGTAACTAGTGCCTCCACTTCATCCTGTGAGAAATTCTTGAGCTGTGTTGCATCTTGTATTGCAGCTCCGATTTTTCCACTGAGAATTAAAGTTCTCACACACAACTGGCTCTTTAAAAATGACAGAATGCAGGCCGGGAGCTGTACTGGGCATGCGCGCCTGTAGCAATCATGTCAAAACTTTTTTTTTCACGCATGTGCGGTGGGTGGGGGGTGGGGGTGGCGCGCGCATCATTTTTTCGATGCAGACATTGGGCTCCACCCCCCAAAGCTAAAGGACAGGCTACACGGCGCCAATTTCAAAAAATAGAACAGGGAAACTTGCAAATTATTTTTTTGGAATAGTAGGGGCCAAAAAGAACTGGCGTAACTCTGGCAATATACCAAAAAACGGCATTGGGGTAAAATGGAGCCCCTACTAATTATCAAAGATTTATTTTGATGTATTCTGATACAAAGTTGGTCGTATCTTTAGATGTATGTTTAATGCAGGTTATTTTAAAATTTAATTATAAGTGAATTAGCAGGTTGAACTGGCTGTTTAAAGAGTAATGAGAAAGGAGATTAAATTAAATTCTGAATATCTATTCAGCTAGAAGGATTGCCTTTGGATCAACTGTACTTAAAGGTGCAGAAAAACATCTTTTGCTTCTAGTATTCAACAGAAACAAAGGGCCCAAGTTTCCGCTCTCTGGAAAAACGGCGCATCTCGATAAGGTGCGCCAACTTTCTGGAAGAAAAAGGGCGCCGAAAACTTACCTTGTGATTCTCCGGTCTCCTCAGGACGTCTTTATGCTCGGCGTGGCGCAGCACAAGGGGTCGGGGGCGGAGCCAGGTCCCGGTGCTGAAAACAGTGCCGGGACCTCTGCACATGCACGCTAGAGTGTGCGCGCATGTGCAGTCGCTCCAGGTCCCCGAGGCTGCGTGGGAGGGGCCCGACCCAAGTCCTGGCCGAATGAGCTCACCGGATGAAGATCAGACTGGACCTCCCTCCCGTTCAGCTCCCTCCTCGCCCTCCCTCCCGTTCAGCCTTCCTCTCGCCACCCGCCCCCCCCCCTTTCTTCCCCCCTCCCTCCCTCCCTCCATGTTGTCGGCGGGGCCCATCCAGCAACTCGCTGGGGGCGGGCCCTGCCCGAAGTGTTGTTGTCGGCTCGACCCTGCCCGTTCAGCCTCGGCGGCCCGGCCGGTTCATCCTCTTCCCCCCTCCTCTGCCTCTCTCCCTCTCCTCCCTCCCTCTCCCTCCCCCCCCTCTGCCTCTCTCCTTCTCCTCCCTCCCTCTCCCTCCCTCCCTCTCCTCCCCCCTCTTCTCCCTCCCTCCCCCCTCTTCTTCCTCCCTCCCCCCTCCTCTCCCTCCCTCCCCCCTCCTCTCCCTCCCTCCCCCTCCTCCCTCCCTCCCCACTCCTCCCTCCCTCCCCACTCCTCCCTCCCTCCCCACTCTTCTCTCTCCCTCCCCCCCTCTCCCTCCCCCCTCTCCCTCCCCCCTCTCCCTCCCCCCCTCTCCCTCCCCCCCTCTCCCTCCCCCCCTCTCCCTCCCCCCCTCTCCCTCCCCCCTCTCCCTCCCCCCTCTCCCTCCCCCCTCTCCCTCCCCCTCTCCCTCCCCCCTCTCCCTCCCCCCTCTCCCTCCCCCCTCTCCCTCCCCCTTCTCCCTCCCTCCCTCCCTCCCTCCCCACTCTTCTCCCTCCCTCACTCACCTCTCCCTTCCTCTCCCTCCCTCCCTCACCCCTCCTCTCCCTCCCTCCCCCTCCCTCTCCCTCCCCCTCCCCCTCTTCTCCCTCCTCTCCCTCCCTCACCCCTCCTCTCCCTCCCCTCTCCTCTCCCTCCCTCCCCCTCCTCCTCTCCCTCCCCTCTGCCCTCCCCTCCCCTCCCCCCTCCTCTCTGCCCTCCCCTCCCCTCCCCCCTCCTCTCCCCTCCCCTCCCCCCTCCTCTCCTTCCTCTCCTCTCCCTCCTTCCTCCTCTCCCCCTCTCCCCCACCCCTCGCTGACAGAGAGACACACACTGGGGGGGCCCGTCCCAGCACGCTGTTGGAGGGCTCCCAGTGCTGTAGTAGGTGAGTAGAAATAATTTTTTATTTATTGATTTTTTAAAATTATTTTTATATTTTATTTAATTATTTTTGATTGATTTATTGGTTAATTTATTGGTTTATTGATCATTTATTATTGATGGTGGCTCTTTATTTGTAAAAGTGAAGTGTTTAATGTTTGTAAACTTCCCTCCCCCCACCCCCTGATCTTTCATTCCCTCCGCCTGATTTCTAAGTGTAGGCAAGGTTTTTCTGAGTGTACAAAAATCTACACTTACTCCATTGTAAGTTAGTTTGGAGTAAGTTTTCGCTGCCTAAACTTGCAAAACAGGCATAAGTGGCTGCTCACGTCCCCTTTTGAAAAAAAAAATCTGTTCTAAAATGAAACTGTTCTAACTGACTAGAACTGGAGCAAACTAAATGCCGAGAATTGCAATTTCTAAGATGCTCCATTCTAAACTAGTTGCTCCAAAAAAATAGGAGCAACTCAGGCCAAAACTTGAGCCCAAAGTGCTGGAAAGGTGGTAATCGGGGAAAACTCAACAAAGGAGTAATTTTGTTAGCTAAATTGACTTTGCAATCAGTATTTATTTCCAAATCCAAATATGCTTTTGTATTAATTGGATTTTGTTTGATCTTGCTTGCCCAAAAAACAGCATTTTGTTACCTATAGTAGCAGGATACGTTCCTTAGTCTGGAAGGAGCTCAAATAGAAAACTATGGTTTTAAGTTCTTCTACAGGTAGAATTGGTTTACAGTGCCTTTTTTTAACCCCTGAGGAAAAATACAACATTCATTTAACAGTCAAATAATTGTAATTTTCAATTATTTCGAAGCATACAAAATATCTTATAATTTAAAGGATATACCATACGAGGGTATGCTTTAAAACTTTTGTGCTGAGTGCATGAAATGTTGTTAGAAACAGTTTACTAATATTCAGAACTTTATGCTACTACTAAGAAAAATAATTTCTCAGGAGTGCACCAAGGTTTCATTCTGAACTTCATTGGTAATGTTTTACTCTGAGGAAATAATGGATACTTGTGAGTAGTTATTAAGTAGCAAGCTAATCGGGTAGTTTAAATGTTCTTTATTATAAGTGCAAAGCCTGAGTACTTGGTAAGTTTTCTGAACCCTGTGATTAAATATTGCCACTTTGAAATCATCCCATGACAATATGTTTTTGTTTGTTTCTGTTTTATATGGTTATATTATTTTATCTCGACAGTGGGTGACAGCATTAATAGCTATGTCAAAGCACTCAATTAGCTTGATACGTGATGACATTATTGAAAGGATTAATAGTTACTCTTAGTTTTGTTTGATAAAGAAATCTGCAGTTGATTACCAGGAAACTTGATTTACAACATATTCCATATGTTATGTATTGAATAAACAGTCTGACCAGATACTGTGAGCTCAAAGTAAAGTGTGACCTTCGTCTTTTATTACAAGTCTCCAGAATGCCTTTCTAGCCTGTGAGGCCTCCTTATGTACAGGTGCTCCCAAGGGATTGTGGGATCCCTTGTGACTCCAGGGGATGAGCCCTCTGGTGATTAAACAAAGTACTTACAGGTTTACATATATAACAACACTTCCCCGCCCCCCCCCCCCCCAAGTCAATAGTGCAACTATTTACAATGTGAGTCGACCTGGGTCCTTTCTTTCCCTGGTTGATTGTCTTGGTGCAAATGTTGGTTTTGGTGAGTCGTTTGTTGGGCCCTCGCTGGGCTGCTGTGCAGTTGGCCTTGCTGGGCTGCTGTGGGTGATGGGTTTGGCTTCGTGGTCAACCGCTGAGTCGGTTGCCACTGGTGTGTGTGTTGGAGGGTCAAAAAAGGTAGAATCTATTCTGGGTTGCTCTGGATAGTCCGTGAATCTGAGTTTGGTTTGGTCCAAGTATTTCCTGTCGGTGAGTCCATTTGAAAGTTTGACCAGAAACACCCTACTCCCCTCTTTGGCCACGACAGTGCCGGGAAGCCACTTGGGACCTTGTCAATAGTTCAACACAAATGCAGGATCATTATTTTCAATTTCGTGTGACACATTTGTATGATCATGATATGTATTCTGTTGAAGCCGCCTGCTCTCTATCTGTTCGTGTAGATCAGGGTGGACTAACGAGAGCCTTGTCTTGAGTGTCCTTTTCATGAGCTGTTCAGCGGGGGGAATCCCAGTGAGCGAGTGGGGTCTTGTGCGATAACTAAGCAGGACTCTGGATAGGTGAGCCTTCAGTTACCCTTTTCAAGCTCTGCTTGATTGTTTGCACTGCTCTCTCTGCCTGACCATTAGATGCTGGTTTAAACGGGGCAGATGTGTCATGTTTGATCCCATTACGGGTCATGAACTCTTTGAACTCTGCACTGGTGAAGCACGGCCCATTGTCACTCACAAGGACATCAGGCAGGCCGTGCATGGCAAACATGGCCCGCAGGCTTTCAATGGTGGCAGCGGACGTGCTTGCCGACATTATCTCGCATTCAATCCATTTGGAGTACGCATCAACAACCACTATGAACATTTTTCCCAAGAACGGGCCTGCATAATCGACATGGACCCTAGATCACGGTTTGGAGGGTCAAGACCACAAACTTAGTGGCGCCTTCCTGGGTGCATTGCTTAACTGTGAGCATGTATTGCATTTGTGCATTCAGGATTCTTAAGTCTGCTTCGATTCCGAGCCACTACACGTGGGATCTGGCTATCGCTTTCATCATTACAATACCTGGATGGGTACTGTGGAGGTCACTAATGAAATTGTCCCTGCCCTTTTTAGGCACCACTACCCGATTACCCCACAGAAGGCAGTCCACCTGTATAGACATTTCATCTTTGTGCTACTGGTACGGCTTTATTTCTTCCTGCATTTCTAACTGGACACTGGACCAACTCTCATGGAGTACACAGTTTTTTTACTAAGGACAGTAAGGGGTCCTGACTCGTCCAGGTTCGAATCTGTCGGGCAGTAACAGGTGATTGCTCACTCTCAAATGCCTCCATTACCATGACACAATCTGCGGGCTATGCCATCTCCACCCCTGTGGTGGGCAATGGCAGCCTACTGAGAGCATCGACACAGTTTTCTGTGCCTGGCCTGTGGCGGATGGCGTAGTTGTATGCGGACAACATGAGCGCCCATCTCTGGATGCGGGCCGATGCATTCGTATTTATCCCCTTACTTTCAGAAAAAAGGTTATCAGTGGCTTATGGTCGGTTTCCAATTCAAATTTGAGCCCAAACAGATATTGATGCATTTTCTTTACCCCATAAACACACACTAACGCTTCTTTTTCGATCATGCTGTAGGCCCTTTCAGCCTTAGACAGACTTCTGGATGCAGAAGCAACTGATTGTAATTTCCCAGATTCATTAGCTTGTTGCAATACACACCTGACACCGTATGATGACGCATCACGTGCTAGTACCAAATGCTTACATGGATCATACAACACAAGCAATTTGTTTGAGCATAATAGTTTTCTAGTTCTTACAAAGGAATTTTCTTGGCTTTTACCCCATACCCATTCGTCTCCATTACACAGTAAAGCGTGCAGTGGCTCTAACAGTGTGCTGAGACCCAGTAAAAAGTTACCAAATTAATTTAGGAGTTCTAGAAACGGCCGCAGCTCTGTCACGTTCTGTGGCCTCGGTGCGTTCTCGATTGCCTCCGTCTTCGAATCGGTGGACCTGATGCTGTCCGCCGCGACTCTTCTCCCCAGGAACGCCACTTCAGGTGCCAGGAAAACGCACTTCGAGCGTTTTAACCTGAGCCCCACGCGATTAAGCCGACTAAGAACCTCCTCCAGGTTCTGCAGATGCTCGATGGTGTCCTGACCTGTAACCAAGATGTGGTCTTGGAAGACCACGGTGCGCGGGACCGACTTCAGTAAGCTTTCCATGTTTCTCTGGAATATCACCGTAGCTGATCGAATCCCAAACGGGCATCTGTTGTGAATTAAGAGACCTTTGTGCGTCTTGATGCAGTTGAGGCCCTTCGATGATTCCTCCAGCTCCTGCATCATGTTGGCCGAGGTCAAGTACTGTTGAGGGGGATGACTCATCAGGAGAAGGCAGCAGCAGCCAAGTTCATGGCACCAAGTTCATGGGTGGCTCTGCTGCACAGGAGGGCAGGAAATAGAGCGGGAGAGCGATAGTGATAGGGGATTCAATTGTAAGGGGAATATATAGGCATTTCTGCGGCCGCAACCGAGACTCCAGGATGGTATGTTGCCTCCCTGGTGCAAGGGTCAAGGATGTCTCTGAGCGGGTGCAGGACATTCTGAAAAGGGAGCGTGAACAGCCAGTTGTCGTGGTGCATATAGGTACCAACGATATAGGTAAAAAACGGGATGAGGTCCTATGAATTTAGGGAGCTAGGAGCTAAATTAAAAAGTAGGATCTCAAAAGTAGTAATCTCAGGATTGTTACCAGTGCCACGTGCTCGTCAGAGTAGGAATCGTAGGATAGCTCAGATGAATATGTGGCTTGAGGAATGGTGCAAAAGGGAGGGATTCAAATTCCTGGGGCATTGGAACCGGTTCTGGGGGAGGTGGGACCAGTACAAACCGGACGGTCTGCACCTGGGCAGGACCGGAACCGATGTCCTAGGGGGGAGTGTTTGCTAGTGCTGTTGGGGAGGAGTTAAACTAATATGGCAGGGGGATGGGAACCTATGCAGGGAGGCAGAGGGAAATAAAAGGGAGACAGAGGCAAAAGATAGAAAGGAGAATAGTAAAAGTGGAGGGCAGAGAACCCAAGGCAAAAAATAAAAAGGGCCACATTACAGCAAAATTTTAAAGGGGAAAAGTGTGTTAAAAAGACAAGCCTGAAGACTCTGTGCCTCAATGCGAGGAGTATTCGGAATAAGGTGGACGAATTAACTGCGCAGGTAGCAGTTAATGGATATGATGTAATTGGCATCATAGAGACATGGCTCCAGGGTGACCAAGGCTGGGAACTCAACATCCAGGGGTACTCAACATTTCGGAAGGATGGACAGAAAGGAAAAGGAGGCGGGTTGGTGTTGCTGGTTAAAGAGGAAATTAATGCAATAGTAAGGAAGGACATTGGCTTGGATGATGTGGAATCGGTATGGGTGGAGCTACGGAATACCAAAGAGCAGAAAACTCTAGTGGGAGTTGCGTACAGGCCACCAAACAGTAGTAGTGAGGTTGGGGACAGCATCAAACAAGAAATAAGGGATGTGTGCCATAAAGGAACAACAGTTATCATGGGCGACTTTAATTTACATATAGATTGGGCTAACCAAACTGGTAGCAATGTGGTGGAGGAGGATTTCCTGGAGTATATTAGGGATGGTTTTCTTGACCAATATGTCGAGGAACCAACTAGAGAGCTGACCATCCTAGACTGGGTGATGTGTAATGAGAAGAGACTAATTAACAATCTTGTTGTGCGAGGCCCCTTGGGGAAGAGTGACCATAATATGGCAGGATTCTTTATTAAGATGGAGAGTGACACAATTAATTCAGAAACTAGAGTCCTGAACTTAAGGAAAGCTAACTTCGACGACATGGGGCATGAATTGGCTAGAATAGACTGGCAAATGATACTTAAAGGGTTGACGGTGGATAGGCAATGGCAAACATTTATAGATTACATGGATGAACTTCAACAATTGTACATCCCTGTCTGGAGTAAAAATAAAACAGGGAAGGTGGCTCAACCGTGGCTCACAAGGGAAATTAAGGATATTGTTAAAACCAAGGAAGAGGCATATAAATTGGCCAGAAAAAGCAGCAACCCTGAGGACTGGGAGAAATTTAGAATTTAGCAGAGGAGGACAAAGGGTTTAGTTAGGAGGGGGAAAATAGAGTACGAGAGGAAGCTTGCCGGGAACATAAAAACTGACTGCAAAAGCTTCTATAAATATGTGAAGAGAAAAAGGTTAGTAGGTCCCTTGCAGGTGAATTTATAGTGGGGAACAAAGAAATGGCAGACCAATTGAACAAATACTTCGGTTCTGTCTTCACGAAGGAAGACACAAATAACCTTTCAGGTGTACTAGGGGATCGAGGGTCTAGTGAGGAGGAGGAACTGAAGGATAGATAGACAGATAGATAGATTTTTAACCAATAAGGGAATTAAAGGTTACGGGGAGCGGTGGGTAAGTGGAGCTGAGTCCACGGCCAGATCAGCCATGATCTTGTTGAATGGCGGAGCAGGCTCGAGGGACTAGATGGTCTACTCCTGTTCCTAATTCTTATGTTCTTATGTTCTTATATCCTTATTAGGTGGGAAATTGTGTTCGGGAAATTGATGGGATTGAAGGCCGATAAATCCCCGGGGCCTGATAGTCTGCATCCCAGAGTACATAAGGAAGTGACCCGAGAAATACTGGAAGCATTGGTGATCATTTTTCAATAGTCTATCGACTCTGCATCAGTTCCTATGGACTGGAAGGTAGCTAATGTAACACCACTTTTAAAAAAGGAAGGAGAGAGAAAACGGGTAATTATAGACCGGTTAGCCTGACATCAGTAGTGGGGAAAATGTTGGAATCAATCATTAAGGATGAAATAGCAGCGCTTTTGGAAAGCAGTGACAGGATTGGTTCAAGTCGGCATGGATTTATGAAAGGGAAATCATGCTTGACAAATCTTCTGGAATTGTTTGAGGATGTAACTAGCAGAGTGGACAAGGGAGAACCAGTGGATTTGGTGTATGTGGACTTTCAAAAGGCTTTTGACAAGGTCCCACACAAGAGATTGGTGTGCAAAATCAAACCGCATGGTATTGGGGGTAATGTACTGACGTGGATAGAGAACTGGTTGGCAGACAGGAAGCAGAGAGTCGGGATAAACGGGTCCTTTTCAGAATGGCAGGCAGTGACTAGTGGAGTGCCGCAGGGCTCAGTGCTGGGACTCCAGCTCTTTACAATATACATTAATGATTTGGATGAAGGAATTGAGTGTAATATCTCCAAGTTTGCAGATGACACTAAACTGGGTGGTGGTGTGAGCTGGATGCTAAGAGGCTGCAGGGTGATTTGGACAGGTTAGGTGAGTAGGCAAGTGCATGGCAGATGCAGTTTAATGTGGATAAATGTGAGGTTATCCACTTTGGTGGCAAAAACACGAAGGCAGATTATTATCTGAATGGTGGCAGATTAGGAAAAGGGGAGGTGCAACGAGACCTGGGTGTCATGGTTCATCAGTCATTAAAAATTGGCATGCAGGTACAGCAGGCAGTGAAGAAGGCAAATGGCATGTTGGCCTTCATAGCTAGGGGATTTGAGTATAGGAGCAGGGAGGTCTTACTGCAATTGTACAGGGCCTTGGTGAGGCCTCATCTGGAATATTGTGTTCAGTTTTGGTCTCCTAATCTGAGGAAGGACGTTCTTGCTATTGAGGGAGTGCAACAAAGGTTCACCAGACTGATTCCCGGGATGGCTGGACTGACATATGAGGAGAGACTGGATCAACTGGGCCTTTATACACTGGAGTTTAGAAGGATGAGAGGGGATCTCATAGAAACGTCTAAGATTCTGACAGGACGGTCCAGGTTAGATGCGGGAAGAATGTTCCCGATGTTGGGGAAGTCCAGAACCAGGGGACACAGTCTAAGGATAAGGGGTAGGCCATTTAGGGCTGAGATGAGGAGAAACTTCTTCACTCAGAGAGTTGTTAACCTGTGGAATTCACTGCCGCAGAGAGTTGTTGATGCCAGTTCATTGGATATATTCAAGAGGGAGTTAGGTATGGCCTTATGGCTAAAGGGATCAAGGGGTATGGAGAGAAAACAGGAAAAGGGTACTGAGGTGAATGATCAGCCATGATCTTATTGAATGGTAGTGCAGGCTCGAAGGGCCGAATGGCCTACTCCACCTATTTTCTATGTTTCTATGCAAGTCCAGCTTTGTGAACGTCTTTCCTCTTGCCAGTGTTGCAAATAGGTCGTCTGCCTTTGATAGCTGGTATTGATCCTGCAGGGAGAAACGATTGATAGTTACTTTGTAATCACCACAGATTCTGACGGTGCCGTCTCCCTTGAGAACTGGAACAATCGGACTGGCCCACTCGTTGAATTTGACCGGCGAAATGATGCCCTCTCCATTGCAGCCGGTTCAGTTCGATCTCCACCCTCTCTCATTGTGTACGGTATTGCTCTCGCCTTGTGATGGATGGGTCGCGCCCCCGGAATCAGGTGGATCTTCACTTTTACTCCTTGGAATTTCCCGATGCCTGGTTCGAACAGCAAGGGGAACTTGTTTATGACCTGGGCACACGAAGTGTCGTCGACGAACGAGAGTGCTCTGACGTCGTCCCAGTTCCAGCGTATCTTCCCCAACCAGCTCCTGCGGAGCAGCGTGGGGCCATCGCCCGGTACCACCCAGAGTGGTAACTTGTGCACCGCTCCATCGTAGGAGACGTTTACAGTAGCACTGCCGATTACAGGAATCGGTTCCTTTGTGTAAGTTCTCAGTTTGTTGCCAATGGGAGTCAGGACTGGCCTTGGGGCCTTGCTGCACCACAATTTATCGTAGTCTTTTTGCCCATAATCGACTGGCTCACGCCCGTGTCCAGCTCCATTGACACCGGGAGTCCATTTAACTCAACCTTAAGCATTATCGGGGGACAGTTTGTTGTAAATATGTGCACCCCATATACCTCTGCCTCCTCGGTCTGAGGCTTTGGTTCGTCGTGATCCGCCGTGGATCTGTCCTCCTCTGCAACATGGTTTGCAGGATTAGCAGGGTTTGCAGCTCGCCTGCTCATGTGTTGGAGATGTTCCACAGCCCTTGCAAATGTATTCTTTGAAGCGGCATGAATGGAAATGATGATCACCCCCGCAGCGCCAACAAAGTGTTAATGGCCTAGCATTCACCACCCTCAATGGTGGACTCTGAGACATCTACGGATGCGCAGCTGCAGGCATGTGAGGCTTGCCCTGTATGTTACGATTCGAAAACAATATTACTTTGTTCACAGTACTTGTAGCAGCACTCGTGTGCTGAGAGATTTGTTTGGTATTGTCACTGGTGGCAATGAATGCCTGGGCTATCACTATGGCTTTACTCAAGGTTGGGGTCTCTACAGTCAAAAGTTTGCCAAGTATCACTTCATGGCCAATGCCAAGTACAAAGAAGTCCTTGAGCATGTGCTCCAAATCTCCTTCAAATTCGCAATGTCCTGCAAGGCGACATAGCTCGCCACTTCCTGGCCTTCAGACCTCTGGTACGTGTAGAACCGGTACCTTGCCAACAGAATGCTTTCCTTCGGGTTTCGATGCTCCCGGACCAGTGTGCACAAATCATCATACGACTTCTCTGTGGGTTTCACTGGAGCAAGCAGATTTTTCATGAGGCCATATGTTGGTGCCCCGTAAACGGTGAGGAGAATCGCCCTTCATTTGGCAGCATTCGCTTCTCCTTCCAGCTCGTTGACCACGAAGTATTGTTCGAGTCGCTCCACAAAGATTTCCCAATCATCTCCCTCCGAAAATTTCTCCAGGATGCCCACTGTTCTCTGCGTCGTTGTGGTGGGGTTCGTCATTTGTATCTCATTGCCAGTTGTTATGTATTAAATAAAAAGTCTGACCAGATACTGTGAGCTCAAAGTAAAGTGTGACCTTCGTCTTTTATTACAGGTCTCCAGAGTGCCTCTCCAGCCTGTGAGGCCTCCTTATGTACAAGTACTCCCAAGGGATTGTGGGATCTCTTGGGACTCCAGGGGATGAGCCCTCTGGTGGTTAAACAAGGTATTTACAGGTTTACATATAATATGGAGGCTTAGGGGCTTGCGGCTCAACTCTCCCCACCCCGCTCCGCCCCACAAGGTGGTCGGACTGATTGCAGGGTCCCAGGGTCGAGGCCCCGGTTCCAGTTTCGGGCGGGAAGCATCGGGGGCAGAATCTCGAGGGGATGCAGGCGCAGAAGAACCAAAAAAGGGCAATACAAATAGTCAGTTGCAAGAATAAATAAGTGGATGGGGATCATGCTACAGAGAATGGGTAGTCTGGCGGAGACTTAAGGTTAATAATAAGCATGAAGAGAGTTTGTGCCAAAGTGATGTTTAGAGGTGTTTCCGAGATGGTGGGATATTCCAAAGTACTGAAAAAGGAATAGGATTATGGAGATGAATATTCAAGATATGAGCGTGAGTGCGAACATGAATATTTCATACATGGATCCGGCTGGAGAGAAATAGCTTGCCCCATGAAAGCAAATAATTATCAAAATTGTGAAAAATGATCAATACCCATTGGGAGTAATTGTTGATTTTTCACACTATATTAAGGAAAAGCTGACCTTTAAAGAGTAAGATGACAGAATGTACCTGTGTGTTTTTGTGTGTCAGTGAATTGAGGAAAATGGCAACTGTGTAACAGAGATAGAGTTTGCATTGATGAGGGGCAGCTTTTCTAGTTTAGAACAAATCTTGGGGTGATACTTTTGCATTACATACATGGAGTTAGTCTTTTATAGAATATCTATTTGCATTATAATCTCCCTGTGGTTTTTGCAATGAGTCTGTAAAATGTACTTGAATCCTGAATGTCTAGAAACTGCTTGTTCCAAGTTATGTAGGGTGGGGTGTGTTGTGTGTAATGGGAATGTTATCATGTATCCAGGTAAGGATACATGCCACCTGAGTGAGTGAAAAGCAAATACATGCATAGATTTAAGATCTCACGCATTTTTGTCTGACGCTATCGCAGCACCTTAACTTCTGTTGTTTTGGAATTGATCTTTGCTCACTGGACACATTGTTGAGCCTCGATTTTTCTGCTTCAACAAAACGCTCTAGGCAGCAGCAGCGTCATTCATTTTGAGTTTGCAGATAAAAACCTGTAGGCTGTTAAAGGATTTAAAGGCCTGTAGCAGCTTAAAGGAACAAAACATAAAAATTAGAAACTTTCAGCAGTTCTTGAAATGTAGATACCTGGAAGTTTCACAATGGATGAGAAACTCTAGGTTTGCAGATGAAACAATGGAAGTGCTTTTAACAGAAGTTAGCAGAAAAAGAGGGCTCTTATTTGGAACTTCACAACAGCACCCAACAAGAAGAGCAGCATAGCAGCAATGGTAAGAGGAAACCTGGGCAATCTGTGACGTCCGCTACCCAACACACAGCAATGCAGTGCTGCAAAAAGTTTAGCAATCTTGCCATATCTGACGAGGGAAGAGGAGCCAGCCACATGTTGTAAGAAATTTACTAAACTAAGCAAGTTTGCAAACTTACAGTTGCCTCCTCCTCACTGTATTGAAGAGCTTCAGTAGCTCAGCAACAAGGCCTGGAGTACTGTGGGATGCTTTACACCCTTGGCTTTCCTCTGCAAGTAATTTTTCACTCCTATTCTTGCATAGTTTCACAAGTGAAAGCCTCATGGTATAAAATTGCTTGGTTTATACACCTGTTCCCCGCATGGTTTACATACTGGCATTTGATCTTGATTGTATCTTGTGCTAACTGGAGAACATTTTCACTTTTTACAATCCTTCATTTCTCAAGTCATTACCAATTATTCAATATCACATCCATATATGTCTATCTCTATCTGTCCATCAGTGGTCCTATACAGTCGTTATTGATATGGAAGGATGAACGAGTCCTATATAGTCACATTGCAATCATCAGACATGTGATCATTTTCATATTGTAAAACTTCTTGTACACTTTCTGCTAGGACTGCTTGTATGGGACCCGATGGACTAGAAATTGGCCAGGATTATGGCCATTTTAACATCATTTTTTGGCATTAAGTGTTGTTTTGTCGTTAAAAAAAAATGTAACAAGATGTTATGGTATTGCCCAGTGGTTTAACGGCAGCGTTAAAAAAAAAAAAAATAACGACCACCTTTTTTTTTGACACTGTTTTTGTGATGTATCCAATATTGCCGTTTTGGGAAAATTAGTCAATAACGCCATTTTTAAATACCGCCAAAAATACCATCCAAAAAATGCAGGTCTTATCATGTCGGATTCATGATGAAACCAGCACTGACGGCACCATCTTGAAAAACGGAGTTACAGGTCAGTGAATGAAAACATTTGGAGGGATGGCTGTGTTTTACACTTTGAGGTTTTTGTGTGTTTATACTTTGTTTTTAAGGACATTGAAAAGCATGCTATCTCTGCCATTATTGTTGGCTGCTTTTGCTATCGAGCAGAGACCTGGAAGAAGGCATATTCAACAGCATTATCAGTGTAATAATAAAGGTCACAGACTTATGGGGAGGAGACCTTGTCCCAAACGAGTTTTCTGGGAGCAGCACTCATACCTGCACCTTTCTGAGGCACAGTGCATTAGAAGGCTTCACTTTTGAAAAGCGGTGGTCACAGAGATATGCCAGCTCATAAAGGCAGACATACAGCCTACGTGTGAGGAGAACTGCACTGCCCGTCGAAGTGAAGGTGATTGCGGCACTTGCCTTCTATGCCTCTGGCTCCTTTCAGGCATCAGCAGGGGACATATACTTCATCTCGCAGTTCGGTACGCATCACTGCATTTGCAGGTGACTGCTGTTTGCATGCAGGAAGGACTTCATCAGCTTACTAATGACCAGGGAAAATTTCCAGGGAGCATTCATAATGCATTCATCTTGCGTGAGAGCACTGTCTCACAGCTGTTTGAGCATCAGCCAGAAGGCCAGAGCTGGATGCTGGGTTTGCCACCTGGCTCATGACCTCACCTCCGCAACCCTCAGACAGAAGCCGAGCATCGCTACAATAACAGCTGTATAGCCACATGCAACATCATCGAAAAGAAAGCGCTTCCAATGCCTGGACCACTCTGGAGGCTGCCTGCAATGCTCCCCTGAGCAGTAGCTGAGTTCACTGTGGTGTGTGCTGCATGCTACACAACTTAGCGATCATGAGGGGATAGGATTTGCCATTGAAGATTGCAGAACCACCTCGAGAGGGAGGAGGACGAGGAACCCATGCCACCACCACCACCCCCAGGATGACACAGTAGGAGGCCTCGTGGAGCTTTCACCACTGCAAGAGCCTTGCGTCAGCAGCTGATAATTCACCAATTTGCATGAAGGCTGAACGGCATGTTTCATCATTGACTGCCCACTGTATCCCACCATGTTGACTATTTCCCCGTTACTCTGCGAATGAGACAGTGCACAAGTTTGGTTTAGTTGAAAAAATAATTTGAAATTAAACATTTGTACAGTTGTACTTTAATGCAACTTTCTAAACGTTAATTTTGTAATTTTAACATTTTTGAATATTAAACTTTTCAATTGTAAACATCACTTAAATAACAACAAACCAATCAACAACAACAACAAAAGAACAGCAAAACAACAAAAACCTCTACACCAAACATCTTTCAGTTGCAGCCACCTTCACTTCCCCCCCCCCCACCCACCCCAAGTGGTCCCAAGACATTTATTAGCAGCGCGGCCAGGGCCCTGCTCTTGTTGGGGGACGGACGTAGGAGACGCCAACGGAAACCCTGGAGAAGCTGAGGCTGCGGAAGGCCCGGCTTCTGAGTGTTGATCCTGTTGCTCAGCCACTGGTTTGGTCGGTCTGGGTGTCATGACTCGGGACTGGAGTGCCATGAGTCGAGACAGTCAATTGCCGCTGGACATTGACCACCTCGGTATTCTCGTGCGTTGCAGCTACTAGCTGCGAAAATTCCTCCCTAATGTCTGCAGATAGTGCTGCAATGTTTCCCAAGATCCCACCCATGACTTTGAGGCACTGTTTGCTGAGCTGGATGCTCTCCCCACACATTCCCACCAAATCAATTTCCCTGTTTGTCCGCATTTCAGCAGAGCGGCCTTGCCGACCCAGCTTCTGCACAGTCGGCAGACGGGCTTCTGCCCTGGGTGTGCTTTGCTGCAACCCATTGGGACCCGGGACCTCGGATGCTGGATTAACCAGGCAATGTCCCGCTTTTCTCCTCCAATGGACTGCTGGCTGTAGCTAAAGTCCTTTGTGCCTCGTGGTCTCCCCCACATTCACCAACACCCCCCTCCCACTGTGAATTTCTTCCTCCTCCAGGGTTGAGGTCGGTGTCCTCGACTATGGCATCCATCGAGCTGGGGGTGTCCTCTGCCATCTCCCATGAGTCTGAATCCATATGTACAAAATATAAAAGAACAGACGACTGGTTAGCAGCAGGGGAGGGGGCATGGTGACATGAGTAGGCTCACATAGTGCAGGCTCATTTGAAGGACCAGCACTACTGCATTCATCATCATCATCATCATAGGCAGTCCCTTGGAATCGAGGAGGAATTGTTTCTACTCCCAAAGTGAGTTCTTTGATGGCTGAACAGTCCGATACGAGAGCCACAGACCCTGTTACAGGTGGGACAGACATTCGTCAAGGGAAGGGAGTCGGTGGGGCTGGTTTGCTGCGCGCTCCTTCCGCTGCCTGCGCTTGGCCTCTTCATGCTCTTTGCGTTGAGACTCGAGGAGCTCAGCGCCCTCCCGGATGCACTTTCTCCATTTCGGGCGGTCTTCAGCCAGAGTCTCCCAGGTGATGTTGCACTTTACCAGGGAGGCTTTGAGGGTGTCCTTATAATGTTTCCACTGTCCTCCTTTGGCTCGTTTACCATGAAGGAGCTCCACATAAAGCATTTGCTTTGGGAGTCTCGTATCTGGCATGCGAACTATGTGGCCTGCCCAGCGAAGCTGATCAAGTGTGGTTAGTGCTTCAATACTGGGGATGTTAGCCTGGTCGAGGACACTAATGTTGGTGCGCCTGTCCTCCCAGGGGATTTGCAGGATCTTGCGGAGACATCGTTGGTGATATATCTCCAGCGACTTGAGGTGCCTTCTATACATCGTTCATGCCTCAGATCCATACAGGAGGGCGGGTATTACTACAGCCCTGTAGACCATGAGCTTGGTGGTAGATTTGAGGGCCTGGTCTTCAAACACTCTTTTCCTCAGACGGCCAAAGGCTGCACTGGAGGCGATGCTGAATGTCCGCATCAATGTCTGCCTTTGTTGATAAGAGGCTCCCGAGATATGGGAAATGGTCCACGTTGTCCAGGGCCGCGCCGTGGATCTTGATGATTGGAGGGCAGTGCTATGCGCCGGTGACAGGCTGGTGGAAGACCTTTGTCTTAAGGATGTTAAGCGTAAGGCCCATGATTTCATATGCCTCAGTGAATACATTGACTATATCCTGGAGTTCAGCCTCTGAATATGCACAGACGCAGGCATCGTCCGCATACTGCAGCTCAATGACAGAGGTTGGGGTGATCTTGGGCCTGGCCTAGAGGCGGCGTCGGTTAAACAGCTTCCCACTGGTTTAACCTATTGCATTACATGTCGACGACTGACAATACATTGCATTTAACTGAACCCTAGCCTGATCACCGTACAGTATATCACATAAACCGAAGCGTAGCTCACAGACAGTACTTAACATTGAGCCAACCCAGACCGTGGATTTTGCAGGACTTGCCCTCACTTCAATGTGGGCTCAGCATCTGCACGGGTAGTCTATCTCTGTGACGTACCCATCAGACCTGCCACACAACTTTCAAGGTGGCTGAGTGGGACCAGTGTTGTCAGACCGCCACCTGTTTTACGCTGCTGTCCTTGCAAAGATGACAACAGAAATTTTTAACAGAGGGTCTTTCTGCTCTTGTGCCACACACAGATACTCATCAAAGCACTTATTCCATACTGTGTGCATTTAGTACAGTGCACGATTTAATGGCCCTGGTACTTTACTTGCACGTTGTTCATCACGAAAACATCGAAGGGCAGAAACATCTTTTAATATGTCAAAAAGCAGTCTTTATAATGTGTGACGATCAGAAGCCTAGCGATACCAATATGTCACATTTACAATTTAAGTAATTGGAGTGCATAAATATAAATTATTAATTGCTCTGACTACCCTGCAATGGTCATGCCACCTCTTCCTGCACTGGAGATAAGTCCTCTTGATGGAGTCCACTGCAGAAAAACCTGTTCTGCCACATGTTTCCACATTTCTTTCATAGCGGATGGGTGTAGTTTTCCACAACCCTTCCTTGAAATCTCATCCCATCTGTTCTCTACAGTACAGTGCCTCATTTGTGTCCTGTGACTTTCCTGGCCCTCTTCCTATCTAAATCACCTTGCATTTTTAGTTTTTGGAACACCTGTGTTGAACTATTGTGAACTCTGCTGAAGTTTAAATGCATTCTGAAAATGGCTGATAAAGCCCTGGGTGTACTGTGCATGCACGGGAGCACCCATCATGTGACCTGGAAGGTTGAAAGAAAAAAAATGGGAAAAAAATTTCTGCGCATGCATAGAAAGGGCATTATTTTTAGCGCTGAAAAATTCAGTTTCGTCGCACAAAAACGGCGCTATTTTATCACTAAGCCAAATGTTACAAAATGTTTGGCCCAATTTTTTGCCGTTATTTCGGCCAAAAAAAAAAGTCATTAAACGCGAATAGTGCCAAGAAACGGCGCTATTTCTGTTTGGCCAATTTCTAGCCCCAAGTTAACTGGTCTCTGATCCCTTGCTGTGTCCATCATCTCTCCTGTATAATGCTTCACTCTCCTGTGACGACAAAAAGATGTTTGGCAAAATTGGATTTTGGTAGAGCAAAATGGACGCTAATGAATTGATCTGTTCTATGCCCCAACTGATTTTCTCGCGCTTTATTACTGTTGGTATTCTTTCTCCGTCTCCATATAGTATCTCATTGGGGATGATGCTAAAAATGAAGGCTGTCATGTATCCTACATGGCAACTGCTGATACTATCTTCAGGTGTGCCACCAGAGGGCACAGCAGTGGGAGACTCGTAGGTTAACTGTACAGGTGTGCCTGGCCTAGTATAAAAGGCAGGCCACCAGGTGTGATCCTCACTCTGGAGTTAACTAATAAAGGACTACGGTCACTCCAGTTGAAGTACAACACACTGCCTCATGGAGTCATTGTTAGAGCATCTAAAGACGCAACAAAGGCTGTATTATAAGTTGCAGCTATTAAGCTAACTTTTTCTTTATTCACCTAACATGGTTAAATTGTTTGTGTAAAACTGGTGTGCTATTACATTTTTCAACCAGAGAAGTGCTGCATAAAATTGGTCCTTGGAACGACAGGCTTTTTCCCCCATTAAGTGGAAGTGAAGTATGAAGGATGTGTTCATTTTAAATCTTTGCTTTGTGAATGTATTGTAATTGTTTGATTTGCTGGAAGTATTTGGTTTGCTCGTAATGTGTATTGATTTGTACCTGAAGCACGTTGCTTTTACTGAAATTGTATTGGTGGGTAATTTTCACAAGATAGATTTAATGGTTCATAGTTTACTATAGATTGAAACCACCTCTCATGATAACAAAGATATGTAAACAGAATGCCTTTTGGGCAATAATGTAGAGTGACAGATACTTTACATTGGTTAATTTAAACCTGATCTTGTCTGTAGGAAAAAGTTACAATACAGATTTAAAATAAGTACACGCGTGCGCAACGCTGCCAGCACTCAAACTGACATTGGGCCCTAGCCCTGCCCCCTTGCCGGCAGTGTTTTCACAGAACGGCATTTGCTCCGCCCCCAGCAGCTCCTGCTGCGCCATGCCGAGCTAGAAACTGGCCTAGAGATAACGGAGAATCGTGAGGTAAGTTTTAGGTGCTTTTTCTGTTCTTAAAAAATAGGTGCGCCCTTCTGCCTGATAGCCGAAACTTGGGCCTGATGAAACTGTACATATGCTTCTCACAGTTTAATGTCTTATCTGTTCAATCAGACGACACATGCACTCAGTGCATGGTTCAAAAGAATAAAACAATCTGACTCGGGGGGGCGAAATTGCCCCTTTTATCGACTGGAGTTAGCGGGACGCAAAATGGTCTTCATCTAGGCACGGCGCAAAAATCGCGCCCCCCCCTCCCCCCACAGAATTGGGTGGGGGTCTTGCGGAGGTGCTACAAGGTAGCGCCCCGCTCCTGCCGGGAGCGTCCCGCTGGGCTGCGCGCAGCGATGATGACACCATCGCCGGGCGCATCGCTCGCTTACCGCCCTAGAAGTTAAATTGCCATGTGCAGCCTACCTTACCGCTAACGACAGCTTCAGCACTTTTGGTCGGGAACCGGATGCAGCAATTCTATTTTAAGGTGCCATCTTGGAAGCTATTTTCTGTTGGCTATTACTTTTTTCTGCTTTACAACAGTTAGGCAGAGTAACTGGTGGATTGATAGCAGCGATTTTTACCTCGGAGTCTTCTGCCTGCTAACTTTTCCTCTGCATAACTCTCAGCAGTTTTGAAGTTCAATCATTTCTGTGGCTTTATGGGGGCTGTGCTGGCACTTGACCTCCTGCTCCAAAGTCACCGCTGGACGAAGACAAAGGCACCGCCAATTACAGAGAGATTGTTGTGTAAGCATGCCTGTTCACTGTGTGATGTCTGTAACACTGTCATGCAACATTGAATGTACCCTTGTACTGTACAAACTGTACCGGTACACTAGAGGGTGCTGTTGCTGGAGACCCAGGGGTTGCCTACACACGGCAGGTAACCCAGTATAAAAACGAACACACAGCTTGTTGTCGTCACTCAGGAGCTGCTAATAAAGGACTGCAGGTCTGCAGAGTTTAAGTACCAGACCCTGCCTCGTGGAGTCATTACTAAAAGTGCCCACCTACACTACAGTTAGGCAGAGTAACTGGTGGATTGATAGCAGCGATTTTTACCTCGGAGTCTTCTGCCTGCTAACTTTTCCTCTTTATAACTCTCAGCATTTCTGTGGCTTTATGGGGGCTGTGCTGGCACTTGACCTCTTGCTCCAACGTCACCGTTAGACGAAGACAAAGGCACCGCCAATTACAGAGAGAAAGGCATAGAGAGAGGGAGAGAGAAAGACGAAGGGAGGGAGCGGCCCATGGAGCAGGCCACAAGGAAAGGCACAGACAAAGACAGGCAGCACAGGGAGAATCAGAGGCAGCAGCACAGGGAGAAACACAACAACATGTTGCCAGAGGAAAAAGGCACTGCAGGGCTGGCAACAGGAGGCCTTACTCTCCCCTGGTATTTCGGCAGCAGTTCTCCTACATCAATTTCACTGAGGAGAGTGTGTGCGAAGGCTGTATTTCAGCAAGGATGTGGTCACAGAGCTCTGCCATTTGCTGCAACCAGACCTTGAGCCTCATACTAGGGTGAGCAAGGCTCCTTCAGTGGCAGTGAAGGTGCTCGATTTCTATGCCGACGCATCTTTCCAGGGAGCAACAAGAGATATCTCCAACATCTCCCAGTTTGCCGTCCGTTGCTCCATCCGTGAGGTCACACATGCTCTATACAGAAGGAGGAGGGACTACATCTTTCTTCTTCGCCATGAGCAGAGAGAAGCAGCACGAGCGTGCATGTGACTTTGCCAGGATAGCAGGCTTCCCCATGGTGCAGGGTGCAATTGACTGCTTCCACGTCGCTTTGAGGGCACCACATCACAATTTTGAGATCTTCCATAACTGCAAAGGATACCACTTACAGTGTCCAGTTGGAATGCAACCACACATGCAGAATACTCACTGTGAATGCCCACTATCCTGGTAGCAGCCACGATGCTGCCTTCCTGCACCAGACCAGTGTGCCAGCTCTGTTCCAGCTCCCAAATGAAGCTCGTGGCTGGCTGCTCAGAGACCAGGGCTATCCGCTATCCACCTGGCTCCGCAACGCCATCACTCCTGTCCGGCACTCGTACAAGGAGAGCCACTCCGCCACCAGAAGCATAATTGAGCAGACCATCGGAGTGTCTTGACTGCTCGGGAGGAGTCCTGCAGTACTCGCCTGAGTGGATGTCCCTATTCGTTGTCTTCTGTTGCATGCTGCAGAACCTCGCCAGCATGAGGACACAGCCATTACCATCAGGCATAGCCGCACCATCTCGGGAGGAGTAACAGCAGTAGGAGGAGCAGGGGCAGCAACAGCCGCGACAGAGAAGGCAGCGACCCCATCGTGATCCTGCAAGGTAGGTCCACGACCGTCTCATCAGAGCTCGTTTCCACTGATTTCCATCCCACTTCCCAATTCCTGTGGTCATCCCCGTGGACACCTCCATCACCACATCAATTTGTCCTTCCATACCAAAGCCCCAAGACTGAAATGAGAGATAATAGTAAACATTAAACATTCCAATCACCATTCATCAAACAACAATAAAATGTATAACTGTGTATTTATTCATCACCCTTGTGCACTTCCTTATATCCCGTTTCGTTGACCTAATCTAATACTCCTCCGCAGTGTGTCCCCTGTGGCTGCAGCATGGCTGCTGGAAGGCTGCTGTGTGTCAGGGACAGAGACTACAGATGGCCTTGCAGGATGCCCTCGACCAGCTCTGGGTCTGGAAGGCCTGGCTGTAGACTGCACAGCTCAGGCTGGGTGATGGCAGTCTGGGTTGGCTGGGTGATAGGCAGTGACAAGTGCAATGGCGGCATGGCGGTGGGATCAGGAATGCTGTTATCCTGAGAGGACAGCAGGTTCCTGCTCCACTGACACATTGCCACTCCCCTGGGGCATCACCCCGGCTTCACCACCAATCTACTGCAGAACAGATTGCTGGGCTGCTGTGACACCGTGAGATCCCCGGTCGACTGTGGTGGACCCAGCGGCAATGGCAGCAGTCAGAGCTTGTGTGGCGTGCAGCTGAGATTGCATGACAGCACCAAGACGTTGCGTGGTATCAAGCTGAGACTGCTTGGGAGCAGTCTGAACTTCCAAGTGAGCAATCATTGACTCCATTACAGCAAGGCGACGTTGTGTTGCTTCTGCCTGTGCCGCAGTGGAAGCTGCCACATCGCCCATGACGTGCTTCATGAGGTCTGGATCTGCACAGTATCACTGGGAGTCCACCATCATCTGCACACTAGCAATGATTAGCTCCCCATCGAGGTCCTCATCTGAGTCCTGTGCAGCAGAACTCGCGTGCGAACACGCCTTCCGGGTCGATGGCCCCCGAGGTTCCCTTTCCCCTTGACCGTGCTGCAGCCCACTTGGCCCTGGTGCATCACCCAGTGCAGATCCCTCTAAGGAGTGTATAGTGCCAGTATCTGAGCTGGTGCCTGTGGGTGTGAAGCAGTGATGCTGTGCTTTGCTCCTCCTCTTCACCCTCGTCCCCTTCTCCCTCGTGACTTGGGGGGTGGGGGGAGAGGGGAGGCCCAGGCTGCTCATGTGCTGCATGGTTATCTGAGAGCATAAATGGCACAAGAGTCGTGTTAAGGTGAGGGCAGGGGGGCAGGAATGGAGCAAGGAAGGCAGACAGTATGAGGAGCTGGAAAGTGATGCGGCCTTCTGGTTTAACAGGAAAGTGGGATGAGAAGAGGGGATAAAGATATCATTGTTGCCCCCAGCAGGCTCGACGTCTCCGCCGGCCATGGCGCCCACCACCTGCGGGCTAATGAGCCGCACCACTCGCTCCTCCAGGTTGGTCAGCTGGCACAGTTCAGCTCCCCCCCCCCCCGCCACCAGTCCGCTGCTTCTCCATTTTGTTGTATGCCATCTTGACCTGCAAAAGAAAGGAACCTGTGTGAGTAAGAGTCCAGTTATGTAAGTGGAAGATATGCCTGCTGTGGTTAAATAGTTGTGAATGTAGACAAGGCGTGAAATGAGGATGTGATTGAGTAGGTATAAATGGTTAATGGTAGCCTGCTGAATTAAGTGCTGGTTTGCAGAGTGTGCACAGACCGAGGCTCAAAGGTTGGTATGCAAGAGTTGTGCAAACATGTTCTCGCCTTGACTACCCGACTGAGGTCGTTTAATTTCCTGCGGCACTGTGTTGGACTTCTGTCAACCATGGTGCTGGCCGACACCTCCGCAGCCACCTCTGCTCACATGGTCCTCAAAACCTGTGGCGTTGGCCTTCTCCCAGATGGAGGGAACAATGCACCTTCCTTTTCTCCACTGCCCCCATCAATGTCTCTAATGCCAGGTCATTGACATGAATGGCCCTTCGAAGAGGTATTGGAACAGCCATCTCAGACCTTCCTTGCAGCTTTGTCAACTCCAGCAATGATATAAATGACCAGATGCTACCTGAAACGACATCCCCTTTAAGAACTGGAATGAGCAGCATGCTGATTATCGCTGAATGAAAGTCAGCTGAAATTGGGTGCAGCTCTGGTAGTAGTGCCCCTGCAACGCCCCACTATGGTCATTAGTGCCTCAGATACCGCCTCCCTTCATTTCTGAGGCAAACTTACCCAATTTCCCACAATTTTGCAGCCCATCTTGCTGGGCGCTAAATGTTCAAACAGATAATACTTAGCGCCCCAAAATTTCGCCCCCATGGTCTTTTAATTCTCTCTCTTAATAAGTGCCGTACCTGAACAAAACATCTATGTATAAAATATTAACCTTTTTGCACATTACAACAGTACTTTTTGCACTCCAAAAGTACTTAATTAGCTGTAAAGTGCTTTGAGACATCTGGTGGTCATGAAAGGTGCTATATAAATGCAAGTCTTTCTTTCTTTAGTGCTCACTTCCTTTAAGTTTCATATGTGTACCACTTTGCCCATTACACTTTGTTGATTTGACAGTTTGACTTAGTCACTGTAAATTAGTGGTTCCGATAATATATTGTGTGTTCCATGGTATAACATCCCTATTATTATAAAATGGCATCTCCACAGACTCACCATGAGCAATGCCACGTTGAGACCTGCTATTTTTTTCTATGATTTATTCCAGGCTTTTTTTTAAAAGTACTAATATATTAATACATTTTTATGTTTGTCCTGCCATATTTTTATTTTAAAAGTTCTTGTGGTTCGTTGCAAAGTCCTACCCAGATATTAAAAGTATTGATTAGAGTTTTAAAAAAATCCCATCCCTATGATTGTTTTTTGCTCTGTGTACAGGAAATTGGGTGAAGCATAATAAAACAAACACCAGGTTCTGACTTTTAGGCTAATGTTGTATTTAGGTAATGGTGGAGAGAAATAATTTCAGCATGTATTTGTTTACTGCTCTATTTCATTTATTTGACTAGCAGTTCTTTTTCAATTTATTCCTCCTTTCCTGAAGGCAATGACTCATCTTGGGTATTACCTCCACAGACAATAGTATGCACTCTTCATGCATGTTCCTAGATGCTAAATGCCACTAGAACCAAAGGGACCATCGCAACTAAATCCAACCTTGCCCTCATAATACGCATGCATGTAATTCGAACAGAGTTTGCTAAATTCCGATCTGGACCACAAACATTCGCTCCCCTCCTTCTCTTTCCCCATCCCCCTACGACTGACAATGAAAACAATTGTAGTGGCTGAGATTGCCACCTATTAAGAATTCAAGGGGCCGAAATTGTCCTCCACCGATTTTTAAGTACTCCGTCCGCCCCAGTACATGGGGCAGACAATCCGGGGAAATTCAGCTCTTGGGGGGGTTTTTTTTGGAGCGGAGTGGATGTGGTGTCATCAGCGGGCGGAAGTGCGGGAGGGTCAGAGCAGCCGTCGTCAGTGGGACAGAGGTGCGGGCGGGTCGGAACGGCTGTTGCTCCCAGTCATCAGCGCCACGCTGATGATGACGTGCTGCGTTGTGCTGATGCGTCATAACGTCCCTCCCCTTCAGTTAAAGGGGAGGGCCGCTGCGAACTCTGCAGCCACTTTAGTGGCAAAATACTGGGCCACCAGGGAGGTTTCAGCCGGGTCTGTGGCCCGGTACCCAAGTGGGGGTGCCGGGCTGCCTGTTGACGGCCAGGCCGACTTGGCATTTGACTGACAAAATAAAATGGTGGCCACGACAGTGCGCCCTCCGCTTTAAGGGCAGATGCACCACGCAACCATACACAGTTTCCCGCTGGGAAACGTTGTCAGGGGCACCGACCGGCGGTCGATCCGCTCCTGCGGGGCGATTTCCCACGGGCGGAAAGGGGGTCGCTGCCGGTCAGTAAGGGGTCGGCGGGGCGGCAACATGGGTGGAGCGGAGACGTTCTTCACTGTGAAAATCCACGAGGGCAATTTATAAAATGCGGTTCCTCCGCGCTGACCGAGCGGTGAGTGCTTACCGACCTATAACCGTCTCTTTGAGGCGGTCACGGCTCTTATACAAAGCAGCAATTTCGGCCCCCAAATGTCGAACTAGCTCTCTCCTAAGTCTGTAAGGCTTATCATAGCATATGGTTTACACACTGAGCCATCTAAAGATCTTGACTGTAAATACTGTATTTGTGTGATATCCTACTCTAATCCTACTGAGGTTCTACTGATACATAATGAAACCCTGCTAACTCTCAATGTCTCTGGATAGTTATCTTTTTTTAAAGTCAATCCTATTAATCCTCTGTTGCAATATAAAAATACTAGAATATTACCAAGACAAAGTTAACAGGAATTAAAATATATTTTAGCAGTGAAAAAGCTGTATTTCTTCCCTTGTTTTAGTTATTAAGTAAACAATTTATTTGAATATATTTTGTAGTACTTTATAATTCTTTTGGGTTCCATAATTAATGTAGTTATAATGACAAAAATGACCAGAGGGGCTTGGTTGTAACCATTATCTGGTAGTGTGAGAATCCATGGTGTGTCTCATAATGTCTGGGGGAAAAAAATCAGAATGATGCCAAATTAATATTCTCCAGTGACTTTTTCTCACTGCTTTAATTTCGGTCTTTGCAAAATTTATAAATACAGAAACAGTTCATTGGTTCACCCAAGTCTAAAAAGATACATTTTAATGAGGTATTATGGGACCAGCAACATACATAAAATGCTAATGTAAGTGAGACTATATGAAGCTATGCCTGAGGTATTACTTCTATATTTAAAAAAAAGTATTTATGTTTTCAACTTCTTGAGCAGCATTTGGACTATCTCTAACTATGTAATTAGAGTCTTAAATCGAATACGTGTCGTACTGTTCAAATGCATTGTACCTGAAAGTGTAGCACAAACAAAAATTCACAGGTCTGTAAGGCAAAAATTGTGTAAAGGCTGAAATGAGGACTTAAATTACCAATCAAATATTCAATTAATGAAATTAAAGGTGAACAAATCAAATGCAGTTGTTTCAGTTGGTAAGTAACAACGAGCAGCAGAAAATGGAGCAATCAAATTGATCAATATTCTTTTTAAAAGCTAATCGTCCTGAACTGGCAAATAACAGGATGTGACGACTCAAATCCTGTTTTCTTTTTTCTTTGTATTTTTATTTACATTTGTTTTTGAATTATGGAAAGACTACAATTATTTGAATTTGGAGTGAAGTCCTGAAGTTCTGAACTTGAACATTTTTTAGTTTATTTTGGACAACAGTAAGTATTGTTGCAGAGGCATTTAGTAAATAAGAAGAAAATGCTAATTAGTTTAATCTTAAATGTTATATAGTAAAGAAAGACTTACATTTATATAGCACCTTTCACAACCACCAACCGTCTCAAAGCGCTTTACAGCCAATGAAGTACTTTTGGAGTATAGTCACTGTTGTAATGTGGGAAACGTGGCAGCCAGTTTGCACACCGCAAGCTCCCACAAACAGCAATGTGATAATGACCAGATAATCTGTTTTTGTTATGTTGATTAAGACTTAAATATTTCTTAGTATTTGATGCAAAGACTCACCCCCTAACCAGATGGACAATAAAAGTATTTTTTTAAATGTAAGTGTGGTATGTGAGGGAACAAATGTCTGCTTGCTTACCATGGGTAAAAAAGACACTATTTTACGTGAACAAATCAAAAAACATTTACTTTAGTATCGGGCGAAGTCTTTGACAAACTTCTTTCCAAATTCTTTCAGTTGAGATGTGTACCACTTCCTTATTTGCACATCTCTGCACTCCCTTACAACAACATAGTCTGATCCATCATGAGATCTCACTGTAGAACTATTAGTGTGTTTGTATAGATGTATGTATTTGTATGTAAGCATTTGTGTATATATATCTATAATAAAATGTGTATATGGGTTGGGTGCTCCATTTAAAAACAGCTATTTAAACATTGTACATGGAGATTCCCATGTTGAGATGTCCCCACTTGTTGCATTTTCCTGTGATGCTATGGGCGGCACTCTAATCAGTTTGTGTTCATTTTATAATTTGCCTGTCATACCATCACCCCCACTACCATTACTCCACAATTGTTTTAAATGCTTACCATTTTGTTTCTCAGTAAGTGAAAGTTCTGTGTCTACAGTAAGGATTGAAAAAAAATGTAAATGGAAAAATTACATATTTCATCAATGACCTTTCCTCCATCATGAGGAAAAGAATGGGACTATTTGCTAATAATACCACAGTATTAAGCTCCATTTTCAGCTCCTCTGAGAATAAAGCAGCCCTTTTCAGCCAACAGCAGGAGCTGATAATATTCACACAAGTGCTTGGCAATGACTATCTCAAATAAGAGAAAACTCAGCCATCTCCCCATCAACAGCACCACCATCACCAGCTTGGGAGTCCACATTGACGAGAAGCTGAACTGGACTAGTCCTATCAATACCATGGCTACAGGTGCAGGGCAGAAACTGGATACTCTGTGACAAGTAGCTCACATCATGGCCCTCAAAGCATCTCTACCATGTGTGTGATGGAATATTCACCACATGTCTGGACGCTGTAGCTGTAATAATACTCAATAAGCTCTATCATCCAGAACCGAGCAGTTCATTTGATCAGTGCCCTGTTGGAGGACTCAAATGCTGGGAATTTTCTTAGGGTTTCTCTTGCCCCGCCAACGTAACCATGTAAATGGCATTTCTGCTGAATTACCGCTTTAGTTACAGCGGTGCAATGGAAGAAGCACCGATGAAATTCCTGGAGAATATTCAACCTTAACGTCACTGTTGCATTGTGGCTGCAATATATACAATCTGCAGGATGTATTGCAGAAACTTGCCGAGGTTAATTCAACAGCACCTCCCTCCCCTGCGACATCTACCACTGAGAAGAACAAGAGCAGCTGTTTCATGGGAGCACTGTCTGCAGATTCCTCCGCCAGGTTGCACATTGTCCTGACTTGGGATGTATATCGCCATCCCTTCATTGTCACCAGGTCACTATCTTGAAAATGCCTTGCACTCTTTGTGGGAGCATGGATATGTGAGCAGGACTTGGTACGGAATAGGATACGGGCAAGAGAATTTTGGATGAGCTGAATTTCATACAGGGTGGAGGATGGGAGGCTGGCCATGCGAGCATTGGACATTGCAAAGGCATGGATGAGAGTTTCAGCAGCAGATTGGTAGAGGCAGGGTGATGTCAGAGGTGGAAATAAATCTCTTGTGACAGAAAGAATAAGTAGTATGAAGCTCGGGCTTGAATAGGACACGAGGTATGAGATTTGTGGACAAAACTGAGGATGCTAGATAATCTTGGAATCTCCCAATCACTGATGTACACATAAAAGCATACTGTCAAATTTTTGCTACAAATAGAATTTGTTGATCCCTAAACTCATGACTAATTTTTCCTCAATGTATAAATCAGTTTTCTAATTGCATTAGGACATTTATCAGCAAATGTTGACCATGTTCCTAAAACTGAGATGAGGAGGAATTTCTTCTGAGGGTTGTAAATCTATGGAATTTTCTGCCCCAGAGAGCTGTGGAGGGTGGGTCATTGAATATATTTAAGGCAGAGATAGAGAGATTTTTGAGCGATAAGGGAATAAAGGGTTACGGGGAGCGGGCAGGGAAGTAGAGCTGAGGCCATGATCAGATATTAAATGGCGGAGCAGGCTCAAGGGGCCAGGTGGCCTACTCCTGCTCCTATTTCTTATGTTCAATCCTGTCAAATCAACGTATACCACAGATTGACTAGTTGTTTGAAGCTTTAAATCTTTAACAAATTTCTCATATTGCATATATATATATAATTACTGTCATCCATACCTGAATGGTGGAAAATCTAGTCTCTCTTTCAACTATGAACAAATAATAGCAGTTTATGACTCGTATAAGACTTGGTTGAGAATAGAGTCCAGAAAAAACACAGCCTGAAAAAATTTGACTACTGGCATGAACTATAGCAAAAGTCAATGCACTGAGGAATTGACGACCTTACAGAAAATACAGATACGGAGTGAAGCATAGCAGCCTGGTGATCCGCAAAGCTAGAAGAATGGGATAAATTAATTGAACTTATACTAATTATTTAAATGCAAAAAGGTAAGGAGATCACATCACTAGTTATGCTTTAGTACTTTGGTAATCCTGCAGACTTGATCATATTGGTGATGAAATTGTAGCTGCCATCTCTAGCCAAGTCCCCAGAGGTGAAAAGTTGTATTTTGATGATCTGGTTTTCACATCGTTTGAATCAGCTGTTAGAACACAATTTATTGTTAAATTTTATCTACTGTTATTGAAAATTAGATGCAAATTCAGCTACACATTGAATATTTTAAGTATTTAAGCATTTCTTAAACCACCCCTACACATTTTCTCCCCTCAAATCATATCACTCATTCATGTTTAGAATCCTGTGTTTTCAAAGCCAGATTTTATTACATTTAGAACAGCAACAATTAATCAAATAAGAATGTTGGTGTGTCAGAATATCAAAGGTAAATAAATATTTATTTGATGGATTAAATTACAGTACAGTTTGATTGCATAAAGTTCCGTTTCTGAAAAATGGTGGCAAAAAATGCTTTTTCTCAAGGCAGAGATAATATAAATTGCAAGAAATTGGAAATTGATTAAAGGTAAAGTTACACGACAACTGAAGTGTCTGTTTTGCTGCAGTTTTAGTGCGCCTGCATGCTGAACACCAGAGCGCAACAGAATGAAACTCTTTGGAGGACAGCATCTCATTCCATTGCACCCTGGTGTCGGGTTGGACCCAGACTCCAGATTGAGGCTGTATTTACACTTAACCTACAGCATTGGTGCAAAATGGTTTCACCCTGGGAGAGTGTCTAACTTTGTTTGACCCTGATTTACACGACAAGTTTAGCACGGTGTGTAGCTGAAGCACCAGTGCTAAATTTGTAGTCTAAATACTCCTTTGGTGCAAACTCTGACATCCTATTTGGTTCAGTTGTTTACTTGGGAATCACTTATTTATGTGGTGAACTTGGTTTATTGCTGCTATTGTAAATGTATTAATCGAGTTTATCAAAAATTGTAGATTATTTATGCCGAAGTGTTGCTATCAGGATCTAAAATTATGTTTTATGTTGCATAAATTTAAAGTTGTGATGATTTTATGTTAGACTCTTTTGGGAATGTTTTTATTTTCAGTACATTGTTTTTCAGTGCAAGTTGATTCATAATAGGAAACAGTTACTTAGGTGTCTGGTGTTGCTTTATAGGAGATTTGTATTGTTGGCCTGATAATTTCAAGAGTGTGTATGTGTACTGAAGCATGTAGATTTCCAAATGGGTTAACATACGCTATATTCTCAAGATTGTGGAAAATGGAAGCCTGTATGGAAAATTTAGAATTTGAGCTCAATATTGGGCTTCATATTTAATGTAAATGTCATTACTGTGGAAAATTGATTTTGACAACTGGCAGAAAGGAACGAGCCTTTATCTTTGTTATTGTTGGGGAAATAGATTCAGTTGTCAGTGCTTGATTTTCATAAGGAATTAAAATTACAGTTGTAGATTTTTGAAAGTTTTCCATTTTTTTTAAGTTAATTTAATTATTTTCCTTTAACTTACTGAACAGAGTCAAGTATCTACTTAATATTATAGTGTTTGATAATCACTTGCAGTTATATTGGATGTGATGACATCTGTATTAATTACTGACTTCCAAGATGGTATAGTGTAATACTTCAGTGCTTGGACTATGCTTTTAATTGTGCTGTTACAGAAAATTAGTCATGTTCATATTAATGATTACTTTTTAAAATTAAAAATGTCAACTATGACAATAGAGTGCTTCGTGGTCCTAATCTGATCTACTTGGACAACTGTTTTACATTTCACTTTATGTAATGCAAATTAATATCATTCCTTATGAATGATCAAACCTTATGTTTGTTTAGGGACACAAAATCTTAATTTGTAGGTTTTGAACTTATGACTGTATCCACAAAAAAATGTGGAGGTACATTCCTGGTTGACATGCTATCCCTGCCATCGTGATGCGAGGTTGTTGACCTCTGCTTTGGGAACACGAAGGATAAGTATTTGCATTATACTTGCTTATTGTAGGGAATTAAAATAATTAAATTGCTGGTCATTAAAGGTTAGGGTTAACAAGTGATTTCATGTTTCCCTTGGTACAGAATAAGCATGGCTGTTGACACTTGCTTGCTGTGATATATAAACAAATTGACAATTATGATCAGCTGTGATTGCTTTGTTTCTTATCTGTTGCACACATTCTTTAGAGTACCAGGAAACAATGCAGCTGGATTCAGCCAGCATGGTCCATTGGGGTCAAGCTGGGATTTGTTCCTCACCTGACAAATTACCGTAGTTGATAGGATGATTAGTCTCTGCAGCTGCAGAAAATTTAACAATTTGAATTCTGGCTGCTATTAGATCTTGGGTTATTGCAAAACAATTGACAGAATGAGAAAAGGCTTTATGGTCTGTGAAATTCATTTTAAGTGTTTGAAATTACCATTTGGATTCTTTTGTTTTACATTTAAAAAAAACAGACAAAAAACACTTAAGTAGATTGAATTCTCAAATATGATGTATGTATCAAATTAAAGCAGCTTTTTGTATACATACGGGTGACCAGCTTTTTATTTAGGTGTGTATAAAAATGCATTATACCAAGAAATTCAAAATCCACAACTGAATTATTTCTTGGAATATTTCATGTGCAATTTTCTGGCTGAAGTCTTTTCCTCCAGTTATCCTTCCTTACTCAATGCAGGGATGGTTTTACGGGTGGCAATAGTAGCCACTCTCCAATACCTTGTCATCCATCGACAATGAGTGTCGTCAGTCTTTGGGGATTGTCAAAGCTGAGCCTGATCCTGTCGTCACCTTTGTTTATAAAAGCATGCCACCAGGAGTGGGGACATTGACTGATTTCTCTCTTCCTTATCCTCGGAATGCAGAGGTGAATTATATACCCACTATTTCTTCTGGCTTAGGTCAGCTAACTCTGTTTAGGCGAATGATTAAACTTGGAATCTTTTCAGGTCTGCTTTGATCAATACCATGGCAGATGGCATATGGTATCACATATAAACAAGATTTGAGAGTTTAACACTAGTTTGTCGCAATCTATATACTTAGTGATTGGAACCCATACACGAGTAAGCTTTAGCAAATAGTCAAAAGTATCATCAGTTTAAAATGTTAATATTTAAAAATAACTAACAGTTTGTGTATATTTGAACCAACTAATGTTGATAAGGTCAAAAGAATTCAATTGTAGGATGTACAGGGCATTACATTACAGACCATTACGGATCCATTACAGACCCAATCCACATCTGGACCGGGGTCAAACAGGGCTGCGTCATTGCTCCAACCCTCTCTTCAATCATCCTCGCTGGCATGCTCCATCTCAGTCAACAAGCTCCCCGCTGGAGTGGAACTAAACTACAGAACCAGTGGGAAGCTGTTTAACCTACGCCGCCTCCAGGCCAGGTCCAAGATCACCCCAACCTCTGTCGTTGAGCTACAGTACGCGGACGACGCCTGCGTCTGCGCACATTCTGAGGCTGAACTCCAGGATATAGTCGATGTGTTCACCAAGGCATATGAAAGCATGGGCCTTACGCTTAACATCCGCAAGACAAAGGTCCTCCACCAGCCTGTCCTCGCCGCACAGCACTGACCCCCAGTCACCAAGATTCACAGCACGGCCCTCGACGACGTGGACCATTTCCCATACCTCGGGAGCCTCTTGTCAACAAAAGCAGACATTGCTTCTGAGATTCAACACCGCCTCCAGTGCGCCAGTGCAGCCTTCGGCCACCTGAGGAAGAGTGTGTTCGAAGACAGACCCTCAAATCTACCACCAAGGTCTACAGGGCTGTAGTAATATCCGCCCTCCTGTATGGATCAGAGGCTTGGGTGATGTACAGAAGACACCTCAAGTCGCTGGAGATATATCACCAACAATATCTCCGCAAGATCCTGCAAATCCCCTGGGAGGACAGGCGTACCAACATCAGTGTCCTCGTCCAGGCTAACATCCCCAGCATTGAAGCACTGACCACACTCGATCATCTTCGCTGGGCAGGCCACATGATTTGCACGCCAGGCACAAGACTCCCTAAGCAAATGCTTTATGCGGAGCTCCTTCATGGCAAACGAGCCAAAGGTGGTCAGCGGAAACTTTTTACAAGGACACTCTCAAAGCCTCCCTGGTAAAGTGCGACATCAGCACTGACACCTGGGAGTCCCTGGCCGAAGACCGCCCTAGGTGGAGAAAGTGCATCCGGGAGGGCGTTGAGCTCCTCGAATCTCAACGTCGCAAGCGTGAAGCGGTCAAGCACAGGCAGCGGAAGGAGCATGTGGCAAACCAATCCCACCCCTCCCTTCCCTTGGCGAATGTCTGTCCCACCTGTGACAGAGTCTGTGGCTCTCATATTGGACTGTTCAGCCACCAAAGAACTCACTTCAGGAGTGGAAGCAAGGGACTGCATATGATGATGATGTACAGGACATTTTAATCCAACAGAACCAAATTAAAATCAGCATTGTTAGTCATTAACTTTGTATTTGTGTATATTTATATTGTTAGGCATGGTAATTCCTCTAAAGAAATCTCCCTCAATATCATGAATAAAAAAAGAAAGAAAGAAAAAATCTTGTGTTGATTATAACCTATACTAATTTAAAAAAAATTGATGTTGCCTTCAAACATTTTATTAAGTTAAAGGTACTATATAATTTATTGCCATCAATAAAGACTGTATATGCACACAGTTTATTGTTGGGATTAGGTAAAGACATTAGTTTTAAATTCATGCCAGAATTATTTGCCTATTTTATTCTTCAAATTCCTTTGAACAAATTCTACTTTTTTGTATTGTACTCCCAAATTTTTTGCAGCTATGATAAACTTTAAGAAACTTTGCTGACCATTTCTCAAGAATTACATTATTGAAAGTGCCAGTCATAAATCTAGCTAGATGGGAACCCATAATAGAATATAAACCTCCCTTGTGGTACAAATTATGTTATCAGGTTTGTCCTTGTAGCAAGTAGTCTTGCGTAAATAGGGCAGGTTGTAGGGGTGCTAGGTTGTGGGATCTAGCATCTGTTTCCTGATGCTATTTGCATAAAAAAAAGCATTAGGAAAATAAATTTGGCAACCAAATGTGACCGAAGGGAATTTAGCATTGTACCAAATGGTCTAATATTAATTTTGCACGTGCACTTACCTAGCGAGCTATCCCTAGTTCTCAAACATTTCATTTAAAAAAGCAGACTGTGTACCGCAATCATCACTTGTAGCTGTTAGGAATTCAGGTCTGCCGTAGATACTTTTTAGAGTTAAATGGTATTAATTGCTCATGTAAGTGGTCTGAATGTCTTTCTTTTGTGGGAGTTGACTCTCTGCCTTTTATCTGCTTGTACAATAGTATAACCCAAGGTCTAATCTAAACGCGATATTCATCTTTTGCATATGTACTGCTTCAATCTCTCCTGAAAGCAGGCTGAGCAAATACATGGCGAGACTACAAGATACGAATCATTAAGCTGCTTTGTTTCACAGTAAGATGACTGTATAGAACAGTTGTTATGATCAGACTTCCTAATTCAATCTGCACAATTTATTTCTTCACAGTGCGACAAAATAAAGAACAGTCCATGTTACCCCACAAAGAAGTAGATCTTATTTGACTGAAACAAAAGATGGCTTCTAACTATCCTTCAGCATTTCTAACCACTTTGCCTCAATGAAAGCCATCACAACTTTCCTGTTTTTAAAAAGCTTCTCTGCCTGTTGTTTTTCTCTTTTTCTTTACAGGCAGAAAAATAGATCAAAGACTTTCCAGTACAATGGGTGTGAGGTGTTTCTCATTTACCAAACACAGTTTACTGCTTATTTACATTGTCAGGAAACAACAGTAAATCTAACTCTAACAAATTAACTACCTCTCAAAAAAAGGCTGCAGACCCCCCTTTTTTAAACATACGTAACTGCATTATGCTTTTAAACACTTTAAAGTAAATCTTTTTCCCAATCCTTTCTATGCAAAATGTCCAAAGGATTCTGAAATGTGACAATAGGCATGGACGCTAATTGTGGCATGGTGTCCGCAGAGCTGGCTTTAGATAATAACGCAAGTAATCCTCACACATCCTACAGGTTACAGTCCTGATTTTAGAGTAGACAACCAAGTGGAAAAAGAACACTTGTGCATTAAATGTGTCCTCACAGAATATAGAAGACTAAATGAAACTAAAACTCATTCATGTGATTTTACAGTGAGAAAAATTGTGTGTTGTGCTTTTGATGGACATAATGTGGAATTTTTGCTGGGGAGTTAACTAAGGAAGATGAAATAAAATAAAATCTCCAATAGAGAATGACAAAAACACAAAATGCTGGAAATATTCAGCAGGACAGGCAGCATCTGTGGAGCGAGAGAAACAGAGTAAACGTTTCAGGTCGATGACCTTTCGTTTCTCTCTCCTCAGATGCTGTCTGACTTGCTGAGTATTTACAACATTTTCTGTTTTATTTCAGATTTCCAGCATCCGCAGTATTGCTTTTTGTGTGAGAATCATAGGCGGTCCCATGTATCGAGGATGACTTGCTTCTACGCCAAAAAGGGAATGAGTTCACAAGTTTTTCAATGAAGGACCTAATATTCCAGGTCCCGAACTACATTCTGAAGGGTGGAAGATGCCTGTGCATGGATTTTTTTTTTTAACGTGTGGTGGCCATTGCACACCAGCCACCACACGGGCTTGACAGAGCTAGGTCTTGGTCCAGTGGCAAGGATTAACCAGGACGACTGGAGACCAGCTGTGCTGCACGGACCTAGTGCGCACACATATCGCAGTGTGGGCTGGCCCGTGCTGTCCCTGGGCCCTCGCCTCTTCTGGGTCCCGAACTCATGCCTCTCCTGGGCCCCGATTCACTAAAATACACACGACTGACTGTCGGCATACTGATTTCAGTGCCACTTAGCTGTAGATAGAATGGAGGGAGGGGGGCGGGGAAGAAGAGAAATACAACTTCTACGAACCATTGCATTTGCATAAATAAAAACCTCATTTTTTTATGAATGTAGCAATGTGCTGGATGGGAAACCATAATTGCAATCATTGACTGGTTGAAACCTTCCTTATAGGCACAAAGAAATGTAACTGTCTTATGTATTTTTTGTGTATGTAGTAGAAAGGTGTTTGGTTGTGTCCAGTAGAAATATCCACAGGTTGCTTAATGGAAGTGACTTCTTATAAACTATTACATGTATTTAAGTCAAAAACCATGCTTTTCTGAATTTGTAACACATACATCTAATGATTCATTAATTACTAATATGTAGAAGAGTTTAATACATTGCATTCCTGCTGATGCCAATACTACTTTTAAAAAAGGGCTATTTGATAGTTGGAGATTTCTGATTATGTGGGGGTTAAGTTGGGATGTGCAGCGCCCAATTTTCAGCCACTGCGGCCTCCTCAGGCCCCAAAATAGTGGTCAGGAAGGGTGCGCACACTTATGACCAGAAGTGTGCTGCCTGCCATATTCGGTAAGGACAAACAAGAGGCATTCTTTATCCACACCTGAAGCATATACAAATAAGTGGCCTAACCCCTGCTACAATATTGGTTTGCCCTGAGCAGCCAGCACCAATGCCAGGAGAAACACCTCCTAAACATCCTTTACATCAAAAAAAAGCTAAGTACTTACTACAGTCACCATCCCGATCATCACAGCTCTCGGCCTTGAGATCCCTGACCTCCAGATCCTGGGCCCATCCTCTGATACATCCATCTTCCCACCCCCTCTCCCTCCCCTCCCTACTTTCCCCCTCTTCCCCCCCCCCCCCCCGACTTCCAATACTTCTCTGACCCCTGAGACCCTGATTACTCTTGTCTTGGTTCCTGATGTTTCCCCAACACCTGAGGCTCCGGCCACCAATTTCAATCTCTTGACCCCTGATGCCTCTCATTCTGAGTTAACTGAGTCCACAAACCCAACTCCATCACTTACCTGTGGGCCACTAGCGAGCGACTCAAACCTGCAGCACTTAGTTGTCTATCATCCTCCTGCAGCGCTGTCTTCAGTGTAATGAGGTCTGAGGCCCAATATCCGTGGCTCCTTGGAATCCACCATTTGTGTGCGGGGGGGAAGGGGGATGGTCAGTATCTTGGTTATGTAACTTTTTACACTCAGAACTTGACAATGTATTCAAGTTTATTTTTATATGGATTTATCGAACAAAAACACGAAGGCAGAATATTATCTGAATAGCGGCAGATTAGGAAAAGAGGAGGTGCAACGAGATCTATGTGTCATGGTACATCAATCATTGAAAGTTGGCATGCAGGTACAGCAGATGTTGAAGAAGGCAAATGGTATGTTGGCTTTCATAGCTAGGGGTTTTGTGTATAGGAGCAGGGAGATCTTAAAGTAGTTGTACAGGGCCTTGGTGAGGCCACACCTGGAATATTTTCAGTTTTGGTCTTCTAATCTGAGGAAGGAAGTTCTTGCTATTGAGGGAGTGCAGCGAAGATTCACCAGACTGATTCCTGGGATGGCTGGACTGACATATGAGGAGAGACTGGATCGACTGGGCCTGTATTCACTGGAGTTTAGAAGTTTGAGAGGGGATCTCATAGAAACATATAAAATTCTGACAGGACTGGACAGGTTAGATACATGAAGAATGTTCCCGATGTTGGGGAAGTCCAGAACTAGGGGACACAGTCTAAGGATAAGGGGTAAGCCATTTAGAACTGAGATGAAGAGAAACTTCTTCACTCAGAGAGTTATTAACCTGTGGAATTCCCTACCGCAGTTCATTGGATATATTCAAAAGGGCGTTAGATGTGGCCGTTATGGCTAAAGGGATCAAGGGGTATGGAGAGAAAGTAGAAAAGGGGTACTGAGGTGAATGATCTGCCATGATCTTATTGAATGGTGGTGCAGGCTCGAAGGGCTGAATGGCCTACTCCTGCACCTATTTTCTATGTTTCAATATTCTTATCACCTTTACTCACTCATGAAAGAAATAATGAGTAAAGTCAAAGCAGCTCCATAAGTTTAATATTGCAATTGTTTGAAGATGAATTTCAAACTGGCACTGTTACACGTGAAATCACTTGCACATATGCAAAAGACGTTTCCTTTTTCATCCCAAGCACTGCTTTAACTCAGCAATTTTTAACTAAAGTAAATCAGTCAATTCTTGAACACTTCTGCCATATCCAAGGAGGCTCTTCCAGCACCTCTTGCACTACTGGACAGAATACAAGAAAACGATTGTTTTATTAGGGATCCCATCTCTCCTTTAGCCTTTATCCTATCTGTCACTTCTATCACTGTGTGTCTTCCTCTTCCTCTTGCATGTGTGCTATCTCTCACTCTCACTCACTCTCTCACACAATCTCTCAATCTTTCTTGTCTGTTTTATTGACAGGTATTACCATGCTCAGTGCTCCTCTGAACTTGTTCCTTATAAACACCCCATAAATCTCATCAAACGGCCTACTACTCAAACTCCGTCTTTCTACAGAACCCAAACATTTTGTAATGCTTTACCTTTCTCAGCTTAATGTCACTAATCATTGATGTATCTTGTTTTCCTCTTGCTCTTTGCAGCCTTGGTATTCAGTATTATGGGCCTTACCCCTTTCACCTTGCTTTCTAAATAAAATACGTGCTGGAGAGAGGCAGCTGAAGTGAATTAATGGAGCTAATTATTGTACCATCTGAGCTTGTTTTAATCCCCATTAAAATTGTAATTTTGGCTAAAGTGAAAGCAAATAGGGAACAGCCTCATAACTAACACTAGCTTTTATCCTGAGTTGTCGGGTCAATTTGCTTGTGAAAATATTTTTTCACATTAGACATGCCCATCACTTCCTTGTAATGTTGAAAATGTTCATTCTGTTTTTCAGATGTGAGAGGTCCGCCCACACATAGAATATCTTGTGGAAAATCACACTATGAACGTGCAATATGGAACACCAAATTTTGTGTTGTCACAGATGGTCAATTATTGTTGCTGGATAAAGAGGAGGTACGTGAAAGTTTATTTTTTAATTTTATTTATTTTGCCATTTGAAATGGGGATGATGAGCACTCATTGGGTGAAGACGTTGAGCTATACGGCCCAGGAAGATCGCAGACTGAAATCTTGGTCTGAGGTGAATTATCTGATCATAGCTGGGGCAAGTGTTGGATACGACAACTGAATTCTGTTCTCAGGCCAGGGAGGGAAAGACAGGCTTCCAGTGATCGCTGCTGAAAAATACATGTATGTGGATGTTGGATGAGGACAGATTCTCACCATAAAGCCCCGTGTAGTGTTTTGGTACCACAGGAATAATCAGATGCTACTTATGAAAGGATCAGACACTTTATTTTGCACTGCATGACGCAAACAGAATGTGTAAACCCATTTGATCTTTTTCGTGTCATCTCTTCTTTTCCCAGAACTCCCCACACAACCTGCGCATGCTCACTACTATACAGAGTATAGCAGAGCAGGTCTCCAGTTGTTCTGGTTAACCCTTGCCACTGGATAAAGGCCTAGCTCTGTCAAGCCTGTGTGGTGGCTGCTATGCAACGGTAACCACACGTTAAAAAAATCCACGCACAGGCATCTTCCACCCTTCAGTTGGAGTTCAGGATTGAAATATCGGGTCCTTCATTGAAACATCCGTGAACCCATGTGGAAGCAAGTCATCCTCGTTCGAGGGACCGCCTATGATGATGACAACAATCCACATTCCATAAGGTTGAAAAACCTGCTGACACTTGCTGACTGGACCTGAATGTGAACAATGACTGTGGGTGAGGTGCTGGAGGACCACTGGTAGCAGTGCAACTGCATTTCAATTAGAATCAATACCTTCAGGAGAGTGGTGGGGAAAATGGGATAGTTAGTGCAGAAGGGGATTTAACATAATGACATGCTTGCCTATTTTCCAATAAATGTGAATTGAGGCAGAATGTCACGTTTGCTGTCTCAGGGACATGAAAGGTTAACAGTTATAAAAGGTGAGCCCATAGCCCTATACTGCGGACCCTATTCCCACTAAACTGCTGATCACCCAACTTTGCTTCCTGGCCCAATGTTAGCTGATATTATTAACGGTTCTCTCTCTTCGGGTACTGTCCCCCCTCTCCTGCCATCACCCCTTTCCTCAAAAAAAAAACAATGCTTGACCTCTCTGTCCTGGAAATCTACCGCCCCATTTCCAACCTTCTTTTCCTATCCAAAGTCCCAAATCTGTGCCCATCTTTCCCAGAACTCCAAGTTTGACACCCTCCAATCAGGTTTCCGCCCCATCACAGTACCGAAACGGCTCTTATCAGTCACAAATGACATCCTATGTGACTGTGACTGTGACCGTGACCATGGTAAGCTATCCCTCCTTGTCCTTCTTGACCTGTCTGCAGCCTTAGACAGAGTTGACCACACCATCCTCCTCAATGCCTCTCCACCGTCAACCAGCTACGTGGGACGGCATGCGCCTGGTTCCATTTTTATCTATCCAGTCATAGCCAGAGAATCATCTGCAATAGCTTCTCTTCCCGCCCGCACCGTTAACCTCAGGTGTCCTCCAAGGATCTGTGCTTGGCCCCCTCCTATTTCTCATCTACATGTTGCCCCTCAGTGCCATCATCCAAAAACACCGCGTCAGTTCCAATGTACACTGATGACGCCCAGCTCTACCTCAACAGCACCTCTCTCCACCCCTCCGCTGTCTCTAAATTGTCAGACTGCTTGTCCGACATTCAGTACTGGATGAGCAGAAATTTCCTCCAACTAAATATTGAGAGGACTGAAGCCATTGTCTTCAATGAACCAGACTGTTCGCAACCATGGTATTGTATTTAACCCTGAGATGTGCTTCTGACCACATATCAATGTCATGACTGAGACCTCATATTTCGACCTCCGTAAGACCGGCCGACACCGCCCCTGCCTCAGATCATCGACTGCTGAAACCCTTTGCCTTTGTTACCTCTAGACTTGACTATTCCGCTCTTCTCTTAGGTGGTCTCTCGTATCGAGGAAGACTTGCTTCCACCAAAAAGGGATGAGTTCACAGATGTTTCAATGAAGGACTAATATTCCAGGTCTCAAACTGCATATTGAAGGGTGGAAGATGCCTGTGCGTGGATTTTTTTTTAACATCATGTGGCCGTTGCACACCAGCCACCACACGGGCTTGACGGATCTAGGTCTTGGTCCAGTGGCAAGGATTAACCAAGATGACTGGAGACCAGCTCTGCTGCATAGGCCTAGTGCGCGCACGTATTGCCGTGTGGGCTGGCCAGTGCTGCCCCTGGGCCCTCATCTCTTCTGGGCCCCGAGCATGTCGCTCTATAATCTCTTGCTGCTCCTTCGCCCTGACCTCGCAGCTCCAGCAATACCTGCCCACGCTCCAAACGGGGACCTGGATTTTGGTGACTTCCAATCCAGTCGCCCTCTTCACAGCCATTGCCCTCCCGGACCGGCTCGCAATCTATTCCAATGTACACCTGGCCAGCCTCCTATCTTCCACCTTCCATAAATTTAAGTTTATCCAAAACTCTCCTGCCCATATCCTAACTCGCATCAAGTCCTGTTCACCCATCATCCCTGTGCTCGCTGACCTACATTGGCTTCTGGTTAAACAACTACTCGGTATTAAAATTCTCATCCTTGTTTCCAAATCCATCTATGTCCTCATCCCTCCTTATCTCTAACCTCCTCCAACCTTACAATCCTTCGAAATTTCTGCGCTCCTCCAATTCTGGCCTCTTGCGCATCCCTGATTTTAATCGCTCCACCATTGGCGGCCGTGCCTTCAGCTGCCGAGGCCCACAGCTCTGGAATTCCCTCCCTAATCCTCGCTGCCTTTTTACCACTCTTTGCTCCTTTTAAGACGCTTCTTGAAACCTACCTCTTTGACACTGCTTTTGGTCATCTGCCCTAATATCAAACAGCAAGTTATTATTTAAATGGAGAAAGATTGCCAAGTGCCGCAGTACAGCGGGACCTGGGGGTACTTGTGCATGAAACACAAAAGAATATTATGCAGGTACAGCAAGTAATCAGGAAGGCCAATGGTATCTTGGCCTTTATTGCAAAGGGGATGGAGAATAAAAGCAGGGAAGTCTTGCTGCAGCTATACAATGTATTGGTGAGGCCACACCTGGAATACTGCGTGCAGTTTTGGTCTACATATTTACGAAAGGATATACTTGCTTCAGAGAAGGTTCACTAGGGTGCTTCTGGGGATGAGTGGGTTGACTTATGAGGAAAGGACTTCTACTCATTGGAATTCAGAAGAATGAGAGGTGATCTTATCGAAACGTATAAGATTATGAGGGGACTTGACAAGGTGGATGCAGAGAGGATGCTTCCACTGATGGGGGAGACTAGAACCAGAGGGCATGATCTTAGAAGAAGGGGCCGCCCATTTAAAACAGAGATGAGGAGGTATTTCTTCTCTCAGTAAATCTGTGGAATTTGCTGCCTCGGAGAGATGTGGAAGCTGGGACATTGAATAAATTTAAGACAGAAATAGACAGTTTCTTAAACGATAAGGGGTTATGAGGAGCGGGCGGGAAAGTGGAGCTGAGTCCATGATCAGATCAGCCATGATCTTACTGAATGGCGGAACAGGCTCGAGGGGCCGTATTGCCGCCTCCGGTTCTTATTTCTTATGTTGTTATATCTCCTTATGTGGCTTGGTGTTAATTTTGTTTGATACTACTCGTGTGAAGTGCCTTGGGACGTTTTACTACGATAAAAGCGCTATATATATATGCAAGTTGTTGTTGTAAGCTAACACTGTTCATTGTAAATTTTATGTTGTGACACAACTCCAGTCAATATGAAATCATTTTAAGCAACTAATTATATGTGATCCTAAGTTTGAATAAAAACATAGAAACATAGAAAATAGGTGCAGGTGTAGGCCATTCGGCCCTTCGAGCCTGCACCGCCATTCAATAAGATCATGGCTGATCATTCCCTCAGTACCCATTTCCTGCTTTCTCTCCATACCCCTTGATCCCCTTAGCCGTAAGGGCCATATCTAACTCCCTCTTGAATATATCCAGTGAACTGGCATCAACAACTCTCTGCGGCAGGGAATTCCACAGGTTAACAACTCTCTGAGTGAAGAAGTTTCTCCTCATCTCAGTCCTAAATGGCCGACCCCTTATCCTAAGACTTCCCCAACATTGGAACATTGTTCCCGCATCTAACCTGTCCAGTCCCGTCAGAATCTTATACATTTCTATTAGATCCCCTCTCATCCTTCTAAACTCCAGTGAATAAAGGCCGAGTTGATACAGTCTCTCCTCATATGATAGTCCAGCCATCCCTGGAATTAGTCTGGTGAACCTTCACTGCACTCCCTCAATAGCAAGAATGTCCTTCCTCAGATTAGGAGACCAAAACTGAACACAATATTCCAGGTGAGGCCTCACTAAGGCCCTGTATAACTGCAGTAAGACCTCCCTGCTCCTAATCTCAAATCCCCTAGCTATGAAGGCCATCATACCATTTGCCTTCTTCACCGCCTGCTGTACCTGCATGCCAACTTTCAATGACTGATGAACCATGATACCCAGGTCTTGTTGCACCTCCCCTTTTCCTAATCTGCCGCCATTCAGATAATATTCTGCCTTCGTGTTTTTGCCCCCAAAATGGATAACCTCACATTTATCCACATTATACTGCATCTGCCATGCATTTGCCCACTCACCTAACCTGTCCAAGTCACCCTGCAGCCTCTTAGCGTCCTCCTCACGGCTCACACCGCCACCCAGTTTAGTGTCATCTGCAAACTTGGAGATATTATACTCGATTCCTTCATCCAAATCGTCAATGTATATTGTAAAGAGCTTGGGTGCCAGCACTAAACCCTGCGGCACTCCACTAGTCACTGCCTGCCATTCTGAAAAGGACCCGTTTACTCTGACTCTCTGCTTCCTGTCTGCCAACCAGTTCTCTATCCACGTCAGTACATTACCCCCAATACCATGTGCTTTGATTTTGCACACCAATCTCTTGTGTGGGACCTTGTCAAAAGCCTTTTGAAAGTCCAAATACACCACATCCACTGGTTCTCACTTGTCCACTCTGCTAGTTACATCCTCAAAACATTCCAGAAGATTTGTCAAGCATAAATCCATGCTGATTTGGACCGATCTTGTCACTGCTTTCCAAATGCGCTGCTATTTCATCCTTAATGATCGATTCCAACATTTTCCCCACTACTGATGTCAGGCTAACCGGTCTATAATTACCCGTTTTCTCTCCCTCCTTTTTTAAAAAGTGGTGTTACATTAGCTACCCTCCAGTCCATAGGAACTGATCCAGAGTCGATAGACTGTTGGAAAATGATCACCAATGTATCCACTATTTCTAGGGCCAATTCCTTAAGTACTCTGGGATGCAGACTATCAGGCCCCGGGGATTTATCGGCCTTCAATCCCATCAATTTCCCTAACACAATTTCCTGCCTAATAAGGATATCCTTCAGTTCCTCCTTCTCACTAGACCCACAGTCCCCTACTAGATTCGGAAAGTTATTTGTATCTTCCTTCGTGAAGACAGAACTGAAGTATTTGTTCAATTGGTCTGCCATTTCTTTGTTCCCCATTATAAATTCACCTGAATCCGACTGCAAGGGACCTATATTTGTCTTCACTAATCTTTTTCTCTTCACATATTTATAGAAGCTTTTGCAGTCAGTTTTTATGTTCCCTGCAAGCTCCCTCTCGTACTCTATTTTCCCCCTCTTAATTACCCTTAGTCCTCCTCTGTTGAATTCTAAATTTCTCCCTGTCCTCAGGTTTGTTACTTTTTGTAGCCAATTTATATGCCTTTTCCTTGATTTTAACACTATCCTTAATTTCCCTTGTTAGCCACGGTTGAGCCACCTTCCCCGTTTTATATTTACTCCAGACAGGGATGTACAATTGCTGAAGTTCATCCATGTGATCTTGAAATGTTTGCCATTGCTTATCCACCGTCAACCCTTTAAGTATCCTTTGCCAGTCTATTCTAGCCAATTCACGCCTCATACGATCGAAGTTACCTTTCCTTAAGTTTAGGACCCTAGTTTCCGAATTAACTGTGTTACTCTCCATCTTAATAAGGAATTCTACCATATTGTGGTCACTCTTCCCCAAGGGGCCTCGCACAACAAGATTGCTAATTAGTACCTTCTCATTACACATCACCCAGTCTAGGATGGCCAGCTCTCTAGTTGGTTCCTCGACATATTGGTCCAGAAAACCATCCCTAATACACTCCAGGAAATCCTCCTCCACCGCATTGCTACCAGTTTGGTTAGCCCAATCAATATGTAGATTAAAGTCACCCATGATAACTGCTGTACCTTTATTGCACACATCCCTTATTTCTTGTTTGATGCTGTCCCCAACCTCACTACTACTGTTTGATGGCCTGTGCACAACTCCCACTAGTGTTTTCTGCCCTTTGGTATTCCGCAGCTCCACCCATACCGATTCCACATCATCCAGGCTAATGTCACTCCTTACTATTGCATTATTTTCCTCTTTAACCAGCAATGCCATCCCGCCTCCTTTTCCTCTCTGCCTATCCTTCCTAAATGTTGAATACCCCTGGATGTTGAGTTCCCAGCCTTGGTCACCCTGGAGAAGTGTCTCTGTAATGCCAATTACATCATATCCGTTAACTGCTGTCTGCGCAATTAATTTGTCCACCTTATTCCGAATACTCCTCGCATTGAGGCACAGAGCCTGCAGGCTTGTTTTTTTAACACACTTTGCCCCTTTAGAATTTTGCTGTAATGTGGCCCTTTTTGATTTTTGCCTTGCGTTTATCTGCCCTTCACTTTTACTATTCTCCTTTCTATCTTTTGCTTCTGCTTCCATTTTATTTCTCTCTGTCTCCCTGCATAGGTTCCCATCCCCCTATCATATTAGTTTAACTCCTTCCCAACAGCACTAGCAAACACTCCCCTGCTGAGCTTGTGTCCAGGGGTTTGTAGTAGCTCGGCAGTATGGAAAATTTGCTGTGTACCCAAGTCTATTTTTGTTTGTTTGTCAAACAGATAATTTGCAAGCAAAATCTTGCCCTCAATGGCATTGGCTTTAACTTTGGCTTCTAAATTAGCAGGGTCAAGTTTCGTTTTAATTGGTGAATTAAATGGTATCAGCAAATTCTACTTTGTTGGTAGTTTTGTGGTGCAAAGATTTGACTGCCTTTTGGTAGTAGTGTTCTCCATGATATTATATAAGAATGTATAGCTTGGAAATGGGCCATTTGGCCCAGCTGGTGTTTATGCTCCACATCCTCCCACTGCTCTTCCACTTGTGTGGAGACCAAAACTACGAGCCATAAATATAAAAGGTAATCACTAATAAATCCAGTAGGGAATTCAGGAGAAACCTCGTTACCCAGAGCCGACTAGGCCTAAAAAAGTAAGAATTATTTTTGTGGAACAAGGAAGAGGAGGAGTGCTGTTGGCAAAGTATCGTGGGCTGTTGCCACCACCACCTCCCTTCCCCCTCCACAGTTGGTTCTAGAGGATCAACTAGTTTTATATTTTTGTGCAGTGTGGTTTGTCTGGGTGATGATATCCGAAACTGCATGACCATATAACTTTACTTGAGGTTCTTTTGGGAAATAACTCCGTATCTTGAAAAAAACAAATTGCAATTTAATTTTAATTAGTGAAATGTAGTACTGTAAAGACTTTGTGCCAATCAGCATTACGTAGATATTGCCTACATTTCTCATTAGTACTTTGATTTAAGAAGAATGGAACCTTGCTGCACTTGCAGATTGGTGGCTGCTAATCTAAAGATTAATGAGAACTATAATAAATCTGGTTACTTCTATTTTTGTTCATGTCTGTCTTTTTTTTTGGTTTATCTTTAATTGCTATTGAATGTATTGAAAGAAAAATTGATATAAAACTGGCAAAACTCACACGTTCCCGCACAGATTTCTATCCTAAATATAAGAAAACAACTTTATACAGCTGCATAATTCGCTTTTTGTTTGAAAATCAAGTAGAAACTGCAAACTAGTCGCGGAGTAGTGTGCACACATATAGATCATAATTTATTGCAGGCCTTGTTTTTCTTTGCAGCTTTTCTTCCTATTTTACCCATTTTGAATTGTTCACAGGGCAAATGACTCACTGATGGGTTAAGTTAAATGAAAGCAGAGATAAAGGGCCCAAGTTTCGGGCCGCGCCTCGAACGGCGCAGCCCCGACCTGGATGCCCGTTTTTCGCGCCACAAAGTGCGCCTTAAAAAAAACTTCCAGATTCTCCGGCTCCCTGCTGGTCCTCTTGAGCCGGACGCGGCGCAGTACGAGCTGTAGGGGGTGGAGCTAGGTCCTTGCGCTGAAAACAGTGCCGGGACCTCTGCACATGCGCACTACAGTGGGCGCGCATGTGCAGTAGCTCCAGGCGCCCAAAACTGTGTGCGAGGGGCCCGAAGCTCGCGGGCCCGAAGCTCGCAGCCCCTAGCCCTGGCCGAATGGCCTCACTGGGGCTGCGTACATAAGGCTGCCTCGCACGCCCAGCTCCTGCTTCCTCCCGACACTACTTGACTCCCGCTTCCCCCCGCCCCCGGACCGTACCAGACCGGACCGGACCTGACCTCCCTCTCCCACCACCCCCCCGACCCGACCCGCGCTTCCTTCCCCCCCACAGACCGGACCCGACCCAACCTGACCTCCCTCCCCCCGACACAAACCGACCGGCGCTCCCCCCCCCCCCCCCCCCACCCGAACCAACCCGACCTCCATCCCCCCCGACCCCACCCCACCCCTCCGGACCTGACCCGAACGGCGCTCCCGACCCTGACCCACGCTCCCCCCGACCTGACCCGCGCTCCTGACCCCGGACCCAACGCTACCTACCTGTAAATCTGGCCCTTCCCGAAGTCTTGGGCCTGTCCGGGCCTGGCCCGTACAGCCTCCTCCCCCCTTCTCCTTCCCCCTCCCTCCCTTCTCCTTTCCCCCCCCTTCTCCTTTCCCCCCCTTCTCCTTTCCCCCCTTCTCCTTTCCCCCCCTTCTCCTTTCCCCCCTTCTCCTTTCCCCCCTTCTCCTTTCCCCCTTTCTCCTTTCCCCCCCCATCTCCTTTCCCTCCTTCTCCTTTTCCCCTTCTCCTTTCCCCTTCCCCTCTTCCCCCCCCCTTCCCCTTCCTCTCTCCCCCCCCCTTCCCCTTTCCCTTTCCCCTCTCCCCTCCCTTTATCCTTCCCCCCCTTCTTCTCTTTCCCCCCTTCTCTTTCCCCCCTTCTCCTCTCCCCCCTTCTCCTCCTCCTCCCCCACCCTTCCCCTTCTCCTCCCCCCTTCTCCTCCCCTTCCCCTTCTCCTCCCCCCTTCTCCTCCCCTTCCCCTTCTCCTCCCCCCTTCCCCTTCTCCTCCCCCCTTCCTCTTCCCCTTCTCCTCCCCCTTCCCCTTTTCCTCCCCCTTCCCCTTCTCCTCTCCCCCCTTCCCCTTCTCCTCTCCCCCCTTCCCCTTCTCCTCTCCCCCCTTCCCCTTCTCCTCTCTCCCCTTCCCCTTCTCCTCTCTCCCCTTCCCCTTCTCCTCTCCCCCCTTCCCCTTCTCCTCCTCCCCCCTTCCCCTTCTCCTCCTCCCCCCCCTTCACTCCCCCCCCCCCCACCTCATCCCTCCCCCCCCCCCCCTGCCTCCCTCCCTCCCCTCCTCTCGCTGTCAGAAACACAGACACTGACAGACAGAGATTGAGAGACACACTGGTGGTGGGGGGGGGGCCATCCCAGCACGCTGTTGGAGGGCTCCCGGTGCTGCAGTCGGTAAGTAGAAAATGTTTTATTTATTGATTTAAAAAAAAATTATTTCTTATTAATTTTTTTTGATTGATTTATTGGTTGATTTATTGATGTTTTTATCATTTATTATTGATGATGACTCTTTATTTGTAAAACTGAAGTGTTTAATGTTTGTAAACTTCCCTTTAAAACCCTCCCGCCCCCCCCATTCCCGACGCCTGACTTGTAACCTACGCCTGATTTTCTAAAGTGTGGACAAGGTTTTTTCGAGCGTACAAAAATCTTCACTTACTCCATTCTAAGTTAGTTTGGAGTAAGTTTTCACTGCCGAAACTTTGAAAACAGGCGTAAGTGGCCGGACATGCCCCCTTTTGAAAAAAAATTCTGTTCCAAAGTGAAACTGTTCTAACTGACTAGAACTGGAGCAAACTAAATGCAGAGAATTTGAATTTCTAAGATACTTGGTTCTACACCAGTTGTTCCAAAAAATCAGGAGCAACTGAGGCTGAAACTTGGGCCCAAAATTGCTACCCTAAAATCCAGGTGTCATTTAAAAAATATATTTCTCGATCATAAGAAATAGGAGTAGGCCATTTGGCCCCTCGAGCCTGCGCCATCATTCAATAAGATTATGGCTGATCTGATCATGTGCTCAGCTCCACTTCCCTGCCCACTTCCCATAGCCTTCACTCCCTTATCGTTCAAAAATCTGTCTATCTCCACCTTAAATATATTCAATAACCCAGCCTTCGCAGCTCTCTACGGGGCAGCGAATTCCACAGATTTACAACCCTCTGAGAGAAGAAATGTCTCTTCATCTCAGTTTTAAATGGGTGGCCCCTTATTCTAAGATCATGCCCTCTAGTTCTAGTCTCCCCCATCAGTGGAAACATCCTCTCTGCATCCACTTTGTCAAGCCCCCTCATAATCGTATACGTTTCGATAAGATCACTTCTTCATTCTTCTGCAACATATTTTGCAACATATTTTCAAGATTGACTTAGTCCGTATCCTATACTGGCTGATTGAAATTGCTAGTTCAAGTCAGTTACATTCTTTAATCAGAATTTGCAGTTATGCCTATGTAGGGCAAATGGATAAGACTCTCGGAAGTACATTTTTATCTTTACCAAGGTTTACCAGGATCTTTTAATTGGAATTGGGATTGCTCTAATTATATTCTGGGAGAATGCATAACCCATTGTTAATTCTACAATCTGTGGTGTGCTTTCTATTTGCTGCTTGGAATGTTACCACAGGGCTGAAATTGAGGGCTTTTTTGTGCTGCATTGCAAACTGCACCAGTTTAGAAGTGCACTGATTGCCCTGAAATTTGCATTGGAACTCATTAAAATAATGAGGTATATCTGCTTGTGCAGTTTTGCCTTCACAGGGAGCAACCCAATGGAACAAGTATAATTTCTGGTCATGAAGTCCAAGTAAAAGGGATGTGTGTACTTAATACCTATAAATAGGGACAAATATTTATTTCAACTTTACAAGCATCAAAATAAGTTTCATATATTTGTGAGCCTTAGACAAGGCTGGAGGAGACTTGTCAAGCATAAATAAAGTGAAAAAAAACCCTACGTTAAGTCACAAAACTCAAACTATGAGCAAGACAATGTATGATCCAGCAGTGCTCCCTTGCCTCAGGACTGAATAAAAGTACTTGCAACTGCATAATGAGGATGTACACAAGGGTAAGAAGGGTTGCCCAATTTGGCACCTCGGCACTATCTCCAGTTAACTCAAGGGCATCATACAGCAGGTGGTAAGCAGGCTCAATACTGTGCATGCTACCTGCAGCACCTGGGATAAGATGGAGAAGGAGACAGTGCACAAAGGAATCTGGCAAAGAAACTGTACCCAGTTATGCTGTGTGTCTTGTGGATGGTCAAAAACTTGTTGTTTGCTGCAAAGTGTTGCCTGTTCCACATGTACTCCTTGTCATGTATTCAACTATCATTGTAACCCATGTATAAGCTGACCTAAGTTGTACACCTTGAGAACATTGACCACAGGGGGTGAACTTGTGGGAGACACTCCTAACCTGGACTTTCAGGTACAAAAGGGGAAGCTCCACCCACCTTCATCACTTGAGGTCTTGGCAATAAAGGTAACTGGTCACAGAGTGACCTTCTCTCAAGTATGGGCCTCGTGTGCATTTATACTGTATAGTAAGGATATATCATTGGCGACGAGAAACTGGGATTTAAACCACGCGAGCATGGCCACTAGCAGCACAGAAGAGAGGTACTGTGTTGGTGATGATTGGGATAACTTTATTGAGAGACTACAGCAAAATTTTGTCACTAAGGAATGATTGGGACAGGATTCGGCCGACCAACGTAGGGCTCATCTCCTGACGGTTTGTGGATCCAGAACGTACTCCCTGATGAAGGACCTAGTACCAGAGAAGCCGGCGGACAAGACGTTCGACGAGCTCAGTAAGTTGATTGGGGAACAGCATGCACATGGCGAGACACTGGTTTTACACGCACCGGCGGCGAGAAGGGCAAAGCATTCCAGACTTCGTGGCAGACCACTGGCGACTGGCGAGCCTATGTAAGTTCCCAGGTGCATGCAGAGCGGAGATGCGACGAGACTTTTTTATTGAGGGCATTGGGCACGCTGGGGTTTTCAGGAATCTGATTGAGACCAAAGACTTGACCTTGGAAGCGGCGGCTCTGATAGCCCAGACATTTATCTCGAGAGAGAGAGAGAGAGAGGAAGAGACCAGAATGATGTGTGACAAAAATCTTGGCTCAAATGCGGCAAACGACCAGGGAGTCAACATTGTTAACGTAGCACACAGTTCTCTCGGCAGACGAGGGCAATCGGACATGCCCCAACATGTAGTCGAACCCAAAGGGGGAATTCAACAGAGACAATGGCTAGCTGAACGGCGATTCATGCCATTGCAATGGATAATGCGGACAGTAATGGGGCCATCAACACTGTTAATGGTGCACTTAAGGACAGTTACAGAGACAGTCAGAGACGATCGACTGGTAATGGACCTTTTGTTTCCAACAACGGCTCATGCTGGAGGTGTGGAGGCAATGGTTGCAGGTATCAGCAATATACTTGCAGAAACTGCAACGACAGCGGTCACTTGGCGCGTATGTACAGGAAGCCTGCAGCCAGGTTGATGTACGAGGAGGACAGGCCTGATGTAAGCCCTACGAGACCAAATGAATACTGGGGGAAATTGCTGGAAGCTGAAGTTCAGCGAGTTCAGGTGGAGCACATATACAGTTCATATACCAGGATGCCACCGATAATGATGAAAGTGCTCCTCAATGGCATCCCAGTATTAATGGAGCTAGACACAGGGGCCAGCCAGTCCCTGATGGGTATCAAACAGTTCGAAAGGTTGTGTGTGTCCAAGGCCAGGAGGCCAAAATTATTGCCAATTGACGCACAGCTACAGACATATAAAAGGAGATCATTCTGGTGCTAAGCAGCGCCACGGTAGTCGTGACCCACAAAGATTCGGAGAACAGGTTGCCACTCTGGATTGTCCCAGGGTACGGTCCCGCACTACTGGGGAGGAGTTGGCTTGCTCTCATGAAGTGGAAATGGGGCGATCTCAATGCAATTTCTTCTGGGAGCGAGTATCATGCTCACAGGTCCTGGACAAATTTGACTCATTATTTTAGCCCGGAATCGGCACTTTCATGGGGGCCAAGATAGTGATTCACATAAACCCGGACGCCAGGCCAGTACACCACAAGGCCAGTGCGGTGCCGTATGTGATGCGGGAAAAGATAGAATGTGAATTGGACTGCCTGCTGAGGGAAGGCATCATCTCGCCAGTCGAATTCAGTGACTGGGCGAGCCTGATCGTGTCGGTGCTCAAGGCGGATGGGTCGGTCAGGATATGTGGCGATTACAAGGCCACCATCAATCGGGTGTCACTCCAAGACCATTATCCGCTACCAAGAGCGGAGGACCTCTTTGCGACGCTATCCGGTGACAAACTTTTTTCACAATTGGACCTGACCTCAGCTTACATGACCCAGGAGCTGGCGAATGAGTTGAAGAAGCTGACCACCATCACGACACACAAGGGGTTGTTCAAGTACAACAGATGTCCGTTCGGGATTCGTTCGGCCACCGCGATCTTTCAGCGAAATATGGAAAGCCTCTTCAAGTTGATTCCAAGGACAGTGGTTTTTCAAGACGACATCCTCATCACAGGTCGTGATACTGAAGAACATCTCCACAACCTGGAGGAGGTGCCACGCAGACTGGACCGGGTTGGGCTGCGACTGAAAAAGACGAAATGCGACTTTTTAGCTCCAGAGGTAGAATTCCTGGGGAGGAGGGTAGCAGCAGACGGGATCAGACCTACTGCGTCCAAAACGGAAGCGATCCAGAGAGCACCCAGACCCCGTAACACGACGGAACTGCGTTCGTTCCTGGGGCTCCTGAACTATTTTGGTAACTTTCTTCCCAAATTGAGCACGCTGTTAGAGCCGCTACACGTGCTCCTACACAAAGGTCGCGATTGGGTCTGGGGGGGGGACAGCCAGGAAAGGGCTTTTAATAGAGCACGCAATTTGTTACGCTCCAACAAACTGTTAACGTTATATGACCCGTCTAAGAAACTTGTTTTAACGTGCGATGCGTCGTCCTATGGGGTCGGGTGTGTGTTACAGCATGTGAATGCCAATGGTCAGTTACAGCCGGTAGCTTATGCCTCCAGAAGCCTGTCCCAGGCAGAAAGGGGCTACAGGATGGTAGAAAACGAAGCGCTAGCACGTTTATATGCAGTAAAAAAAAATGCACCAGTACCTGTTTGGCAGGAAATTTGAGCTGGTGACAGATCACAAACCCCTAACGTCCCTTTTGGCCCACAACAAGGCCATAAATGCGAATGCATCGGCCCGCATATAGAGGTGGGCACTCTCGTTAGCCGCCTATGACTACACAATTCGGCACAGACCGGGCACTGAAAACTGCGCCGATGCACTCAGCAGGCTCCCACTAGCCACCACTGATGCGGCAACTGAGCATGATGCTGAGATGGTCATGGCTGTTGAAGTTTTCGAAAGCGAAGGCTCACCTGTGACATCCCATCAGATTAAAGTCTGGACAAATAAAGACCCGCTGCTGTCTTTAAAAAATGTGTCCTGAATGGGGACTGGGCAGTCACGTACGGGATGTGCCCTGAGGAATTTAAACCGTTTCATAGGCGCAAGGATGAACTCTCGATTCAGGCCGATTGCCTACTGTGGGGAAACCGAGTAGTCATGCTCCAGATTGGCAGAGAGGTGTTTATCAGAGAACTTCAATGAGCACCCGGGCATTGTCATGATGAAAGCAATTGCCAGGTCACACGTTTGGTGGCCATGGATAGATGCAGACCTGGAACTTTGTGTCCGCAGGTGCAACACGTGTGCTCAGCTGGGCAACACACTCCGGGAAGTTCCCCCTTAGCCCCTGGTCCTGGCCCGCCAAGCCATGGTCACGCATCCATGTGGACAACGCAGGTCCTTTCATGGGAAAAATGTTTTTGGTTGTAATAGACGCCTATTCCAAATGGATTAAGTGTGCCATTTTAAATTCAAGCACATCCTCTGCCACGGTAGAAAGTCTATGGGCAATGTTCGTCGCCTATGGTCTATCGGATGTCTTGGTCAGCGACAATGGCCCGTGCCTCACAAGCACTGAATTCCAGGACTTAATGGCAAGCATTGGAATCAACCATGTCAGAACAGCCTCAAACGGCCAGGCGGAACGAGCAGTGCAGATAATCAAACGGGATGCTCAGAACCCAAGGGGGTTCCCTACAAAGCCGCTTATCACGCCTCCTGTTGGCCAATAGATCCCGACCACACTCGCTGACGGGTTCCACCCGCAGAACTGCTAATGAAAAGGACGCTCAAAACCAGGTTATCCCTTTTTCACCCAACTATGAAAGAAATTGTTGAGAGCAGGCGTCAGTCACAATGTGGGGTTCCCTGCCGCGGAGAGTTGTTGATGCCAGTTCATTGGATGTGTTCGGGAGGGAGTTGGATGTGGTCCTTGCGGCTGGGGGTGTGTGGAGGGGGCGTGGGGGGGAGGTGCTGGGATGGGTGATCAGCCATGATCTTGTTGAATGGCAGTGCAGGCTCGAAGAGCCAAATGGCCTACTCCTGCACCTATTTTCTATGTTTCTATGACAGGAATGCGAGGGCACGATGTAGTGATGTCAATGACCCTGTTTTTGTCCTTAATTACGCTGCAGGGCCCAAATGGCTTGCAGGCACTGTGGTTGCCAAAGAGGGGAATAGGGTTCTGGTAGTTAAACTTATCAATGGACAAATCTGCCGCAGACACGTGGATCAAACTAAAAGGAGGTTCAGCAACCCCATAGAAGAAGCAGTGGAAGAACACGACGTTGAGTTTATTCTACTACAGGTGACCGAACACCGGAACCAAGTGGAGGAGAGCCCAGTCACTGTGGGGGGCCCAACAACCGGAGCCCCAACTTGGGCGCTCTACAAGGGAGCGTAAACCACCAGAGAGACTTAACCTGTGATGCCAATAAGACTTTGAGGGGGGGGAGGTGATGTCATGTATTCAACTATCATTGTAACCCATGTATAAGCTGACCTAAGTTGTACACCTTGAGAACATTGACCACAAGGGGGTGAACTTGTGGGAGACACTCCTAACCTGGACTTGCAGGTATAAAGGGGGAAGCTCCACCCACCTTCATCATTTGAGGTCTTGGTAATAAAGGTTACTGGTCACAGAGTGACCTTCTCTCAAGTATGGGCCTCGTGTGCATTTATACTGTATAGTAAGGATATATTATCACTCCTCACCCATGTTAAGCCTCAATGCAACCTCACAACTCATTATTTTTATCTCGTGCATATCCTTGCCTTAAGATGACATCTTCAAGATACAATGTAGAACTGAAAACTTTGCCATACTCACATCTTCCACGGGCTTAACACCTCGTCATTTTAGATCAACTTAGCTGCATGATGTGCAGTCACGTAAGTTGGTATGCCAGTGGTACATGTCTGTCACAGTGTATTTACTCCTTCAAATTGCAACCTCTCAATCATTTTCTGCTGGCTTATCAACTGCCATGTAAGGGCCTAATCTTAACCTGGAAGTCGACTTCCTTGTTCAATCTCCTCCGACATTCCCAAGAAGGTTTGGCAGGATCTGTGGATCAGCCTACCTGGCTGTAAAAATTTTCCAATGCCCTTTTCCAAAAGAAAATTAATTGAGCTGTCAAGAGTGAAGATTCCACATTTTCAACAACTAAGATGCTTCAAACTGGGTTAAAATTCCATTGGGATCCCATTATGTCATGGAAACTCTTTTGAGTTTACCTGCGAAAACATAAAACATGTATCCGTGCCACCCGACCTGGATGACACACACAAGACATTTACAAGGCCCTTTTTTTTTTTTTTTTTTTTTTTTTTTTTTGTGGTTTTCATTATGTCATGGAAGACCGATTTGCTTTTATTAATGTGGTGTCTGGCGGGAACTTTATCCACCGCCCAAGCCAATAGTGTTAAAAGTTGCGGAGCAGCAAATTAAGCAGTTCCATTTTAACTGCTCCACGGCCTCTTTCCCGCTGATATGTGAAGTTAAAATCTGTGCTATTAAGTTTATAATGTGTAAATCTCCAAGTTATTTATTAATTGTTGATTTGTTAACCTGTGAAACTTAATATAATGTTCAAATTTTCTGAATTCTGATAGAATGCAGTTTGGTCAATGAAAGATTGCTGAGCATTGAGGAATCAACCATGTGTAGGAAAGTTATTGAAGGACATCAGTGAGAGTGTTAACTATATTACATAGTGAGGTATCTTGCAAGTGCATGAAATATTTTGTTCAGATGTGCTGTGCATCCCATTGTCATTTGCAGTGTTATCCATTAATAATGCTCTTGGATTTTATATCCTAGCCTTTATCATGTTTCATTTTATGTTCTGGGGAATTCACCATCCTCTACAATCAATTAAAATCTGCAAAATGCTTAGATCCTGAGTACCCTGCAATAGTGAGCGATGCTATATGCTGCGTCTTCCATCTGTTATCATCTAAAATTTTCACTCCAGCATTTAAGGGCTAGACTTCCGGCACATCGCCCATGTAGCGCCCATCTAAGCGCTGAGATTCAGGCTATCGGCCATATTTGATGAAAAATGGAAAGTGGCACCCGATTATAGCCCATTTATCGCCGGCGCAACTTTCGGCATACAGGAATGAGCTGCATCGCCCGGTCTATTTAAAAAAAGAAAAATGCCAATCCTCGTGCAAGTCCCAGAATACTGTTTATGATGAAAACTAGCGTTCGATTATCGCTCAGATTATCGCCGAGCGCTCCTTTCGGCAATTTGCCCAAATAATCGCTCGCCCAAAAAGACGCTCAAGAAAAGTTGCACTCACCTGACCTTAACTCGGCAGTATGGACGCCATTTTGTAACTCAGAGGATCTTCAATAAAAGGCCACTTGAAGTGGTTGGGAGGAGAAGTAATTTGTGAGTGATTTTAATGGCGTTTTTGAATCTTGCCAATCATCTAATCACATTGTATTTGTTGAGGACAATTTAAGAAGCCAGATTAGGGTATTTATAGTGATGGGGCCTGTAATTTCTCAACCAGTATTGATGGCTACTCACATGCTGCAGAATAGAGATGGGAGAAGGTTCATTGAAGAACATTATGTGCCCAATCAAAGAGGTGGCAGACGGCTGAGGAGGAGGAGACGTTACATCCAACGCATTTACAGGGATAAGCGATCATACCGGGACTTGTCCGATAACACGTGCGTTAGAAGGCTGCACTTCCGAACGGAGGTAATCAGTGAGATATGCCAGCTAATTAATGGAGATCTGCAGCCTACCAGCACCATCAGGATTGTACTGCCCGTTGAGGTTAAGGTTACTGCAGCACTTTCCTTCTATGCATTGGGCTCCTTTCAGGCCTCAGCTGGTGACATTTGCTGCATCTTTCAGCACACCACACACTGCTGCATTCGACAGTTGACTGAAGCCCTTTACGTACGCAGGATGGACTTGATAAACTTCCCTATGACCAGGGAGGCACAGTGAGAGAGGGCTTTGGGGTTCTCGAGAATAGCAAACTTCCCCAAGGTGCAGGGAGCAATAGACTGTTCGCACATCGCCCTGCAAGCACCTTTTCAGGATGCAGAGGTGTTTCGGAACTGAAAGGCTTCCACTCCCTGAATGTGCAGCTCGTTGTAGACCACAAGCAAATAATCATGGCAGTAAATGCAAATTTTCCGGGGAGCATCCATGATGCGCACATCTGGCGTGCATAACCTAGCTATCAGGAGAGGACAACTATTGCCAGATGAGATTGCCGGTCCACCTCAGGAGAGAGGGGAGGAGGACAAGGACAATCAGCCAGGTGATGAACCCATGCCCTCATATTGGACTACTTCAGTGAGGAAGTCCCACAATGTTGGAGATGTCATCTTTTAGATGAGATGTTAATCTGAGGTCGTGTCTGCCTATTCCGTGATCATAAAATACCCCATAGCTGTTTCTTTTTGAAAAACAGCAATGTCCTGTTAAAATTCATCCTTCAATCAATATCACCAAAACAGATTGACTAGTCAGTTATCTTGTTGCTTTTTGTGGGACCTAGCTGCGTACAATTGGCTGCCACATTTTTCTACAAAATAATACTGACTACACTAAATACTGACTACACTTCAAAACAAATTAATTGGCTATTGACAGCCGGATCTGACAAAGTAGAGCTGAACAGCCGAGTTTAATACAAACAGAAAACAAGGAGTGACATCACAGGACAGCAGGTAGGTGATTGGTTGGTGAGTATTGCAGCTCCTTTGCTCTCTAGGTTAGGTAAGTGGATTAAATTCAGAACTGGGAGAGTATTAACTACTATAACTTTATTGGATTAATAACCAACTGAATTAACTAATTAAAACTACAAATTAAAAGTAAAAATAATTTGAATAAATACTGTATGATTATATAAATACAATAAGTTTGATAGAGATGTTAGTGCAGGTGGTGTGTCGTAACAGCAGCATGTGGGAGTTGGTGGAGACCAATGAGATCCTGAGCAACCACATCTGTGGTAAGTGCCTGCAACTTGAAGAACTTCGGCTCAGAGTTGTTGATTTGGAGGCTGAACTGCAGACATTGTAATGCATAAGGCAGAGTTACCTGGACACTTTGTTCTCGGAGGCAGTCGCACCCCTTAGGTTAAGCAGTACTTTAGAGTTTGTCAATTGTCAGGAACAGGAGGGTGTGACTGCGAGTCAGGAAGGTATGGGGACCCAGTATATAGTGATGGAGGAGCCTCAGTCCTTGACCTTGTCCAGCAGATTATGAGGTACTTGCTGCCTATATGGATGAGACTGAAGGGAGGATGGGCAAACTGACCACGGCACCATGGTACAGGAGGTCATTCAAGTGGGGGGAGTAAAAAGAGGGAGGGGTGGGGGGTTACGATTCAGGAAAGAGTAAATTTAAAAACAGCAAGAGAAATGTCAAGGCTTCAGAGCAGAGTTTGGGGTAAAAATAAGCAGAGTGGGTCAGGAAGGGACCGAGAGAGTAACAAAGGCATCAGTGACTAAGGTGACATAGAAATCTACAGCGCAGAAGGAGGTCATTTCGACCCATTGTGTCCGTGCTAGCCGACAAAGAGCCACCCGGCCCTCGGTCAGCAGGCCTGCAGGCTATATATAAACCAATGAAGAATGGCGGAAAGGTAAAGAGCATCTAGCCCAACCAGATGGCCCCACACAACTGCGACACCCCTTGCACCGCAACATTGTACACTCCACTCCAACCGGAGCCATGCGATCTACAGGGAGAGGCTAAAAACATAAAAACCCAGGCCAATTGGGGAAATAAATCTTGGAAAATTCCTCTCCAACCCATCCAGGCGATTAAGACTAGTCCAGGAGATCACCCTGGCTGTATTCGATTCCCTGCAGTACTTACCGTCGTATCTGCGCCAGCCAACGAGGTTATCCAGTCTAATCCCACTTATCAGCTCTAGGTCCATAACCCTGCAGGCTATATCACTTCAAGTGCACATCCAAGTACCTTGTAAATGTGTGGATTTCTGCATCCACCACCCTTCCAGGCAGTGAGTTCCAGACCCCCACAACCCTCTGCGTGAAGAAGCTTCCCCTCAAATCCCCTCTGAACCTTCCACCAATCTCCTTAAAACAATGGCCCCTCGTAATTGCTCTCTCCACCAAGGGAAATAGGTCCTTGCTATGCAATATATCCAGGCCCCTCTAAATTTTATACACCTCAATAAGGTCTCCTCTCAGCCTCCTCATTTTCAATGCGAAGATTCCATTTGCCACTATTCTGCCCACCTGACCAGTAGATTGATATCCTCCTGCAATCTGTCATACATGTATACTCTGTACATACTATGCTGGTACCACTAGAGGGTGCAACTGTGGGAGGCCCAGGCAGGAGCTGTGTAAAAGTCTGGTCACCACATTGCTGCCTCACTCTGAGTTGCAATAAAGAGACTAAGGTCACAGCACTAGGCCTCGTGGAGTTATTCTACAGATAAGTCGAGACATATTACAGTCCATGACTTTCCTCTTCACTATCAACCACACAGCCAATTTTAGTGTCATCTGCAAACTTCTTAATCATACTCAGTATATTCAAATCTAGATCATTGATGTATACCACAAAAAGCAAGGGATGCAGTACTGAGCCCTGCAGAAGCCAGATGGAAACATCCTTCCAGTCACACAAATATCCATCAACCATTACCCTTTGCTTCCTACCTCTAAGCCAATTTTGGATCCAACTTGCCACTTTGCCCTGGATCCCATGGGTTTTTACCTTTGTGGCCAGTCTACCACATGAGACCTTATCCAAAGCTTTGCTAAAGTCCATATACATTACATCACACGCACTATCCTCATCAACCCTCCTGGTTACCTCCTCGAAAAATTCAATCAGGTTAGTCAAACACGATCTTCCCTTAACAAATCCGTGCTGATTGTCCCTACTTAATCCTTATCTTTCTAAATGCAAATTTATCTTGCTTTCAGGATTTTTTCCAATAATTTTCCCTCCACTGAGGTTAGAAACATACAAACATAGAAAATAGGTGCAGGAGTCGGCTATTCGGCCCTTCGAGCCTGCACCACCATTCAATAAGATCATGGCTGATCATCACCTCAGTACCCCTTTCCTGCATTCTCTCCATACCCCTTGATCCCTTTAGCTGTAAGGGCCACATCTAACTCCCTCTTGAATATATCCAACGAACTGGCATCAACAACATTCTGCAGTAGAGAATTCCACAGATTAACAACTCTTTGAGTGAAGAAGTTTTTCCTCATCTCAGTCCTAATGGCCTACCTCTTAGCCTTAGACTGTGACCCCTGGATCTGGACTTCCCCAACATCGGAAACATTCTTCCCGCATCTAACTTGTTCAGTCCCGTCAGAATCTTATGCGCTTCTATGAGATCCCCTCTCATCCTTCTAAACTCCAGTGTATAAAGGCCCAGTTGATCCAGTCTCTCCTCATATGTCAGTCCAGCCATTTCGGGAATCAGTCTGGTGAACCTTCGTTGCACTCCCTCAATAGCAAGAACGTCCTTCCTCAGATTAGGAGACCAAAACTGAACACAGTATTCCAGGTGAGGCCTCACCAAGGCCCTGTACAATTGCAATAAGACCTCCCTGCTCCTATACTCAAATCCCCTAGCTATGAAGGCCAACATACCATTTGCCTTCTTCACTGCCTGCTGTATCTGCATGCCAACTTTCAATGACTGATGAACCATGACACCCAGCTCTCGTTGCACCTCCCCTTTTCCTAACCTACCACCATTCAGATAATCTGCCTTCATGTTTTTGCCCCCAAAGTGGATAACCTCACATTTATTCACATTATACTGCATCTGCCATGCATTTGCCCACTTACCAAACCTGTCCAAGTCACCCTGCAGCCTCTTAACGTCCTCCTCCTGCTCACACCGCTACCCAGTTCAGTGTCATCTGCAAACTTGGAGATATTACACTCAATTCCTTCATCCAAATCATTTATGTATATTGTAAAGAGCTGGGGTCCCAGCACTGAGCCCTACGGCACTCCACTAGTCACTGCCTGCCATTTTGAAAAGGACCCGTTTATCCCGACTCTCTGCTTCCAGTCTGCCAACCAGTTCTCTATCCACATCAGTACATTACCCCCAATACCATGTGCTTTGATTTTGCACACCAATCTCTTGTGTGGAAACTTGTCAAAAGCCTTTTGAAAGCCCAAATACACCACATCCACTGGTTCTCCCTTGTCCACTCTACTCGTTACATCGTCAAAAAATTCCAGAAGATTTATCAAGCATGATTTCCCTTTCATAAATCCATGCTGACTTGGACCGATCCTGTCACTGCTTTCCAAATGCGCTGCTTTTCATCCTTAATGATTGATTCCAACATTTTCTCCACTACTGATGTCAGGCTAACCGGCCTATAATTTCCTGTTTTCTCTCTCCCTCTCTTTTTAAAAAGTGGTGTTGCATTAGCTACCCTCCAGTCCATAGGAACTGATCCAGAGTCGATAGACTGTTGGAAAATGATCACCAATACATCATCTATGTCTCGGGCCCAATGCATCTACTATTTCTAGGGCCACTTCCTTAAGTACTCTGGGATGCAGACTATCTGGCCCCGGGGATTTATCGGCCTTCAATCCCATCAATTTCTCTAACACAATTTCCCGCTTAATAAGGATATCCTTCAGTTCCTCCTTCTCACTACACCCTCGGTCCCTTAGTACTTCCGGAAGGTTATTTGTGTCTTCCTTCGTGAAGACAGAACCAAAGTACTTGTTCAACTGGTCTGCCATTTCTTTGTTCCCCATTATAAATTCACCTTCGTTTGTCTTCACTAATCTTTTTCTCTTCAAATATCTATAGAAGCTTTTGCAGTCAGTTTTTATGTTCTTGGCAAGCTTCCTCTCGTACTCTCTTTTTCCCCCTCTTAATTAAACCTTTTGTCCTCCTCTGATAAATTCTAAATTTCTCCCAGTCCTGAGGTTTGCTGCTTTTTCTGACCAATTTATATGCCTCTTCCTTGAATTTAACACTATCCTTAATTTCCCTTGTTAGCCACAGTTGAGCCACCTTCTCCGTTTTATTTTCACTCCAGACAGGGATGTACAATCGCTGAAGTTCATCCATGTGATCTTTAAATGTTTGCCATTGCCTATCCACCGTCAACCCTTTAAGTATCATTTGCCAGTCTATTCTAGCCAATTCACGCCTCATACGATCGAAGTTACCTTTCCTTAAGTTAGGACCCTAGTTTCCGAATTAACTGTGTCACTCTCCATCTTAATAAAGACTTCTACCATGTTATGATCACTCTTCCCCAAGGGGCCTCGCACAACAAGATTGCTAATTAGACCTTTCTCATTACACATCACCCAGTCTAGGATGGCCAGCTCTCTAGTTGGTTCCTCGACATATTGGTCTAGAAAACCATCCCTAATACAGTCCAGGAAATCCTCCTCCACCACATTGCTACCAGTTTGGTTAGCCCAATCAATATGTAGGTTAAAGTTGTCCATGATAACTGCTGTACCTTTATTGCACGCATCCCTAATTTCTTGTTTGATGCTGTCCCCAACCTCAGTACTAATGTTTGGTGGTCTGTACACAACTCCCACTAGTGTTTTCTGCCCTTTGGTATTCCGTAGCTCCACCCATACAGATTCCACATCATCCAATCTAATGTCCTTCCTTACTATTGCATTAATGTCCTCGTTAACCAGTAATGCCATCCCACCTCATTTTCCTTTCTGTCTATCCTTCCTAAATGTTGAATACCCATGGATGTTGAGTTCCCAGCCTTGGTCACCCTGGAGCCATATCTCCGTGATGCCAATTACATCATATCCGTTAACTGCTATCTGCGCAGTTAATTCGTCCACCTTATTCTGAATACGCCTCGCATTGAGGCACAGAGTCTTCAGGCTTGTCTTTTTAACACACTTTGCCCCTTTAGAATTTTGCAGTAATATGGCCCTTTTTGCCTTGGGTTTCTCTGCCCTCCACTTTTGCTTTTCTTCTTTCTATTTTTTGCTTCTGCCCCCATTCTACTTCCCTCTGTCTCCCTGTATAGATTCCCATCCCCCTGCCATATTAATTTAACTCCTCCCCAACAGCACTCGCAAACACTCCCCCTAGGACATTGGTTCTGGTTCTGCCCAGGTGCAGACTATCTGGTTTGTACTGGTCCCACCTCCCCCAGAACCAGTTCCAATGTCCCAGGAATTTGAATCCCTCCCTTCTACACCACTCCTCAAGCCACGTATCATCTGAGCTATCCTGCGATTCCTACTCTGACTAGCACGTGGCACTGGTAGCAATCCTGAGACTACTACCTTTTGAGGTCCTACTTTTTAATTTAACTCCTAGCTCCCTAAATTCAGCTTGTAGGACCTCATCTCGTTTTTTTACCTGTATCGTTGGTACCTATATATGCCACGACAACTGGCTGTTCACCCTCCCCCTTCAAAATGTCCTGCACCCGCTCCGAGACATCTTTGACCCTTGCACCAGGGAGGCAACATACCAGCCTGGAGTCTTGGTTGCGGCTGCAGAAATGTCTATCTATTCCCCTTACAATAGAATCCCCCACCACTGTAGCTCTCCCACTCTTTTTCCTGCTCTCCTGTGCAGCAGAGCCACCCACGGTGCCATGAACTTAGCTACTGCTGCTGTCCCCTGATGAGACATTCCCCAACAGTATCCAAAATGGTGTATCTGTTTTTCAGGGGGATGACCGCAGGGGACCCCTGCACTACCTTCCTTGCATTGCTCTTCCTGTTGGTCATCCATTCCCTATCTGGCTGTGTACCCTTTATCTGCGGTAAGACCAACTCACTAAACGTGCTATTCACGTCATTCTCAGCATCATGGATGCTCCAGAGTGAATCCACCCGCAGCTCCAGTGCCGCAATGCGGTCCGTCAGGAGCTGCAGGCGGACACACTTCCCGCACATGTAGTCGTCAGGGACACCGGAAGCGTCCCTGACTTACCACATATTACAAGAGGAGCATAACCCGTGTCTGAGCTCTCCTGCCATGACTTAACACCTAGATTAACTTAATTTGGCAACAACCATGCTAAAAGGTTGCTTACTGATAGAAGAAAAAAGAAAAACTACTCACCAATCACTTACCCCCTTGGCTGTGACTTCACCTTTGAATTTCTTTCTACTTTTTTGCCTTCTCCCAGCTGCAGCTGCACCAGCTAGCCGCCTCCTCGACGAACTCGCGGCCTTTTTATCGGCCTCCGACCCCGCACTCCTGCCTCCTCCTCGACGAACTCCCGACTGCTGAACTCACGGCCTTTTTATCGGCCTCCGACCCCGGACTCCCGCCTCCTCCTCGATGAACTCCCGACTGATGAACTCGCGATCTTTTTATAGGCCTCCGACCCTGGACTCCCGCCGCCGCCTCGACGAACTCCCGACTGCTGAACTCGAGGCCTATAATTATACTCGCGGTCAATACTCTCCATTACATTAAAAAAGCTTCGCTTTTTTTCTTTATCCTCCCCTGTAAGTCCCTAGACAGCCAGGGGGCTCGAGAATTATTATTTGCACCCTTTTTCTTTAAGAGCACATGTTTGGCCTGAGCCCTCTGGATCTCCTCCTTGAATGCCTCCCACTGTTCCGACACTAATTTATCTACAAGTAGCTGTTTCCAGTCCACTGTGGCCAAATCACTTCTCAACTTAGCAAAGTTAGCTTTCCCCCAATTTGGGACTTTTATTCCTGGACTATCCTTGTCCTTATCCATAACTACCTTGAATCTGACTGAATTATCGTCACTGGCATCCAAGTGCTCTCCCACTATTACCCCTTCCACCTGCCCAGCTTCATTACCCAAAACTAAATCCAAAACCGCCCCCTCTTGTGTTGGGCTTGTTACATACTGACTAAAACAGTTCTCTTGAATGCATTTCAAGAATTCCGCATCCTCTATACTCTTCACACTCTATTTGTCCCAATCAATATTAGGATAGTTAAAATCCCCTACTATTACTGCCCTATGGTTTTTGGACTTCACAGAAATTTGCCAACATATTTGCTCTTCTATCTCACTCCCACTGTTTGGGGGTCTATAATACATGCCCAGCAGTGTGATTGCCCCTTTTTTATTTTTCAATCTGACCCATATGGCCTCATTTGATGATCCCTTGAATATATCATCCCTCCTCACAGCTGTAATAGTTTATTTAATCAATACCACGACCCCCTCTCTGTCTTGTCCAAAAATCCTGTAACCAGGAATATCAAACTGCCAAACCTGCCGCTCTTTCAGCTATGTCTTTGTAATGGCTATTATGTCATACTACCAAGTGTCTACCTGTGCTCTTAGCTCATCCGCCTTATTCACTATACTCTACATTACTTCCTTCCCTATTGAATTTGTTTTCAGGTTCTCATCCCCCTGCCAAGCTAGTTTAAACTCTCCCGAAGAGCACCAGCAAAACTCCCTGCGAGGATATTGGTCCCGGCACTGTTGAGGTGCAACACGTCTGGACTGTACAAGTCCCATCTCCCCCAGAAGCGATCCCAATGCCTCAGGAATTTAAAGCCCTCCATCCTGCACCAACTCTCCAGACATGCGTTCATCCTCTCTATCCTATTCTTGTACTCATTAGCACGTGGCACCAGTAGTAACCTGGAGCTTACTAACTTTGCAGTCTTGCACCTTAATTTTCCTCCTAGATCCCTAAATTCTGCCTGCAGGACCTCATCGCAGTTTCTAGCTATGTCATTGGTCCAAATATGGACCACGACCTCAGGGAAGAATAGAAATAAGTGAAAGTGAAAGGCACTATATCTGCACAAAGCATTTGCAACAAAATAGATGAATTAATAGCACAGATAGAAATGAAGAGATTTGATCTAATAGTAATTATGGAGACTTGGTTGCAAAGTGGGCATGGTTGGGAACTAAATATTCCAGGATACTTAACTTTCGGAAGAGATAGGCAAAATGGAAAAGGAGGAATGGTAGCCCTGATAATAAAGGATGGGATAAATACAGTAGAGAGAAAGGATCTTGGCTCGGAAAATCAAGAACTAGAATCAGATTGGGTGGAGCTAAAACAGCAAGGGGCAGAAAACATTGGTGGGAGTTGTTTATAAGCCCCCAAATAGTAGTTGTAATGTAGGGCAGGGTATAAATCAGGAGATTAGAAATGCATATAATAAGAGTAATACAGTAATCATGGGGGACTTTAATGTACATATAGACTGGGAAAACCAAATTTGCAGTAATAGTGTAAAAGGACGAATTCATGGAACATATGCAAGATAGTTTTCTAGATCAGTATATTGAGAAACCTACTCTGGAACAGACTATTTTATATCTAGTATTGTGCAATGAGTAAAGGTTAATAAGCTTGTACAGGTTGAACCTCCCTTATCCGATTCCTTGGGACCTGGTCTGTGTCAAATGAGGGATTTTGCCAGATGAGGGAAGGTCATCGGCCCGGGGGGAGGGAGGCAATCGCCCGAGGACTGTGGCTGCAGGAGTTCCAGCAGGGTGACGAGGAAGAGGCAGCTGATAACCCCGGCATTGAGAAGAAAGATTATATTGGTGAGTAGGATTTTGACCGGCTGCGTTCTGCGCATGTGCCACCCGGAGACCGGGAATGGTGCCGGATAAGGGAGTTCTGGATAAGAGAGGTTCAATCTGTAGTAAAGGGGCCTTTAGGGAAGAGTGACCATAATATGACAGCATTTTATATTGATTTTGAAAATGATTTAGTTAAATCCGAAACTAAACAAAGCAAACTACGTAGGTATGAGGGGCGAGTTGGGAAACTACATTAAAAGGTATGACGGTAGACGAGCAATGGATAGCATTTAACTAATTAATAATTTACAACAAATATACATTCCTTTAAGGCATAAACACCTCACAGGAAAAACCGTGGCTAACGAGAAGTTGAAAATAGTATTAGATTAAAGCGAAGAGGCTTATAATGTTACCAAAAAGAGTAGTAAACCTGAGGATTGGAAGCATTTTAGGATTCAGCAAAGGAGGACCAATAAATTGATAGAGAAAGGGAAAATAGAATGAGAGTAAACGAGGGAGAGACATAAAAACAGACTGTAAAAGCTTCTATAGGTATGTCAAAAGGAAAAGATTAGTGAAAGTAAATGTGGGTCCCTTGCAGGCTGAGACAGGTGAAATTATAATGGGGAATAAGGAAATGGGAGAGAAGTTAAACAAATACTTTGCGTCTGTCTTCACAGAAGAAGATGCAAAAAAACTTGCTGGAAATAGTTGTTGGGGTAAAAGGAAGACTTTTCTTCCTCGAGGTGGACTCCCTGATATCAGGAATCGACACCCGTCCTTTGGTATAGCGACCATGGAATCACTCAAACGAAAACTTTGGTTTAACCGGTTTTATTTGAGCATGCTAGGGAAGGTTTCAATGACCACTTCCCAGAACAACAATTTGTAATGACAGTTATACATTTTTTGAGGTGTGCGACCCTCCGACAAAACCATCGATTGGTCGACTGCTATCAGCGAAGTTACATTGATTTGTTGACTCTTATCAGACTAGCTCTGAGTGGTTCTTCCCCACCTGTCCATCACCCATCACATGTGGAATGTGTTATTCAGTGGTGTCAACTTTGCCTCAGTTTCTCATAACGTGTTGATTAACTTTGTTTTCCAGGGTACTGCCTCCTTAACCCTCTCCCAAGAACTCTAGTCAAAATTACCAGTCCATACCATCCTGTTCCCATGCTGCTATAATCTATGTTCACAAACATTTGTGTCCTTGTTCTGTACTGAATATGTACGCTTCCATGACTCTGTACTAAGGTTAATCCAACGTTCATTAACCACCAGGCATTGCTGCTTCACTCTTCTTAACCCAATGTCAGCGAGTATTTAAGCGTGCTTTACATACATACATTAGCGACGACGACCGGGGATCCACGACGACACCCGGCGAGCAGGTGAGCGTCCCACCAGGCGATCAGGACATCACCGCCCCACCCCCCCCTCCAGCGGCGGGCCTGCATCCCTCCAGCGGGATCGAGCCTCTCCTTCCCCACTGGTGACCTAGCCTCTTCTAATTGGTGAGCATCATGGCTGTGACTCTTCCACTCTTCCACTCCTTACTGACCTCCTACACGGAGCTCCAGTTGACCAATGACCCTCCCAATGCCTGACCACAAATAAGCCTCGTAACACCTACCATCTAGAGCGCTACTCGGCGCCAAGCTTGCAGCCAACATCACGCCGTAGGCAATTAGGCTCATACAGCAGTGCCTGGTCACCAGTCATCTTGGACCCCCTTGACACTGGACCAAGACCTTGCTCAGCTAGGTAGCCGGTGTGCAACGGCCACCCCACGTTAAAAGAACTCATGCACAGGCATCTTCCACTCAGTTAACATGAAGTTCAAGACCTGGAATATCAGGAACCTCGTGGACAACTCCAATAGCGACAGGCCGGAACGCTCTACCGCCACAGTTGCCCGGGAACTTTGACATCGACATCGCTGCCCTAAGTGAGACCCAGCAGGAAGGGGAAGGCCAACTCAAGGAACAAGGTGGAGGTTACACTTTTTTCTGGAAAGGGAAACCAGAAGAAAAACGCCGCCTTCACAGGGTTGGCTTCGCCATCAAAAACGAGCTGGTCGTCTGCCTCAAAGACCCCCCCCCACCCTGCAGGGTTAACGAACACCTCATGACTCTTTAACTCACCCTATCCCGGAACCAATGCGCCACAGTCATCAGTGCGTATGCCCCAACACTCGATGCAATGGGTGAGACCAAAGAGGGTTTTTATTCCAACCTTTCAAAATCCCTGTCCCACGTCCCCATGGACAACAAACTAATCCTCCGAGGTGACTTCAACGCCAGGGTCGGCAAAGACACAGCCCTCTGGGGAGGCGTGATTGGCAGAGAGGGGGTAGGGAAAGCCAACTCCAGCGGAGCAACGTTGGTGAGGCCTATAAAGGCCAGCGGGGTGTTCGTGAGGCAGTCGGAGAGGCGGGAGATCGAGGAGCAATGTTGGTGAGGCCTTTAAAGGCCAGCGGGGAGTTCATGAGCCAGCCGGAGAGGCGGGAGATCGAGGAACAACGTTGGTGAGGCCTATAAAGGCCAGCGGGGAGTTCGTGAGGCAGTCGGAGAGGCGAGAGATCGAGGAGCAACGTTGGTGAGGCCTATAAAGGCCAGCGGGGTGTTCGTGAGGCAGTCGGAGAGGCGGGAGATCGAGGAGCAACGTTGTGTGAGGCCTATAAAGGCCAGTGGGGAGTTCGTGAGGCCAGCCGGAGAGGCGGGAGATCGAGGAACAACGTTGGTGAGGCCTATAAAGGCCAGCGGGGAGTTCGTGAGGCAGTCGGAGAGGCGAGAGATCGAGGAGCAACGTTGGTGAGGCCTATAAAGGCCAGCGGGGTGTTCGTGAGGCAGTCGGAGAGGCGGGAGATCGAGGAGCAATGTTGGTGAGGCCTTTAAAGGCCAGCGGGGAGTTCGTGAGCCAGCCGGAGAGGCGAGAGATCGAGGAGCAACGTTGGTGAGGCCTATAAAGGCCAGCGGGGTGTTCGTGAGGCAGTCGGAGAGGCGGGAGATCGAGGAGCAACGTTGTGTGAGGCCTATAAAGGCCAGTGGGGAGTTCGTGAGGCCAGCCGTTGCAGCTGGGAGAGAAGGCAAAAAAGAAATAGAAAGAAATTCAAAGGTGACATCACAGCCAAGGGGGTAAGTGATTGGCTGATGATTGGTAAGTAGTTTTTCTTTTTCTTTTCTATATCAGTAAGTAACATTTAGCATTGAAATATCAGTCATTGAAAGTGGGCATGCAGGTACAGCAGGCGGTAAAGAAGGCAAATGGTATGTTGGCCTTCATAGCTAGGGGATTTGAGTATAGGAGCAGGGAGGTCTTATTGCAGTTGTACAGGGCCTTAGTGAGGCCTCACTTGGGATATTGTGTTAGTTTTGATCTCCCAATCTGAGGAAGGACGTTCTTGCTATTGAGCGAGTGCAGCAAATGTTCACCAGACTGATTCCAGGGATGGCTGGACAATCATATGAGGAGAGACTGGATCAACTGGAGTTTAGAAGGATGAGAGGGGATCTCATAAAAACATAGACGATTCTGACGGCACTGGACAGGTTAGATGCGGGAAGAATGTTCCCGATGTTGGGGAAGTCCAGAACCAGGGGACATTGGGGCCAAGTTTCAGCCTGATTTGCTCCTGTTTTTTTGGAGCAACTGGTTTAGAACGGAGTATCTTAGAAATTTGAATTCTCGGCATTTAGTTTGCTCCAGTTCTAGTCAGTTAGAACAGTTTCACTTTGGAACAGAATTTTTTTTTCAAAAGTGGGCGTGTCCGGCCACTTACGCCTGTTTTCAAAGTTTAGGCAGTGAAAATTTACTCCAAACTAACTTAGAATGGAGTAAGTGAAGATTTTTGTACACTCGAAAAAACCTTGTCTACACTTTAGAAAATCAGGCATAGGTTACAAATTAGGCGTAGGGAACGAGGTGGGGGAGAGAGCAGGGGGGAAGGGACACTAAGTTGGGTGGCAGTGTGAGCTGCGAGGAGAATGCTATGAGGCTGCAGAGTGACTTGGATAGGTTAGGTGAGTGGGCAAATGAATGGCAGATGAAGTATAATGTGGATAAATGTGAGGTTATCCACTTTGGTGGTAAAAACAGAGAGACAGACTATTATCTGAATGGTGACAGATTAGGAAAAGGGAAGGTGCAACGAGACCTGGGTGTCATGGTACATCAGTCATTGAAGGTTGGCATGCAGGTACAGCAGGCGGTTAAGAAAGCAAATGGCATGTTGGCCTTCATAGCGAGGGGATTTGAGTACAGGGGCAGGGAGGTGTTGCTACAGTTGTACAGGGCCTTGGTGAGGCCACACCTGGAGTATTGTGTACAATTTTGGTCTCCTAACTTGAGGAAGGACATTCTTGCTATTGAGGGAGTGCAGCGAAGATTCACCAGACTGATTCCCGGGATGGTGGGACTGACCTATCAAGAAAGACTGGATCAACTGGGCTTGTATTCACTGGAGTTCAGAAGAATGAGAGGGGACCTCAGAAACGTTTAAAATTCTGACGGGTTTAGACAGGTTAGATGCAGGAAGAATGTTTGCAATGTTGGGGAAGTCCAGAACCAGGGGTCACAGTCTAAGGATAAGGGGTAAGCCATTTAGGACCGAGATGAGGAGAAACTTCTTCACCCAGAGAGTGGTGAACCTGTGGAATTCTCTACCACAGAAAGTAGTTGAGGCCAATTCACTAAATATATTCAAAAGGGAGTTAGATGAAGTCCTTACTACTCGGGGGATCAAGGGGTATGGCGTGAAAGCAGGAATAGGGTACTGAAGTTTCATGTTCAGCCATGAACTCATTGAATGGCGGTGCAGGCTAGAAGGGCTGAATGGCCTGCCTCTGCACCTATTTTCTATGTTTCTAAGTCATTAAATTCTACAATCAATCCTTAGTTATACTAACACAAATATTATACAAATAAATCCAACCTGAATAAAAATTTATAAGCAAAGAAAAGATTAAATAAACCATGTTCCTACCTGTGTGAAACAGCAGCAGCCTTCGAGCTGCTGTGCTTCAGGCAGGCCTTTCATGTTGGAGACAGGCAGGGGTGTGGCGTCAGTGTCTCGACGGCAGCCCCAACAGCAGCAGCAAGCAGCCTTCGAGCTGAGCTGCGGTGCTTCAGGCAGGCCTTCATTCTCTTAGTGGCTGGCTGCGAAGAATCAACACCGGACAGACTTGAGGCCATTCAGCAATTGGGATAGCAGCGGCGTCAGTGGCTGGCCGGCAGCCGAAGAATCAACACCTGACACACGCAGCTCTTTATGGTGCTTGAGGCCATTCGGCCACGCTTTAGGGGCGGCGTCAGTGGCTCGACAGCAGTCTTCGAGCTGTGAGGGGGACTGAGGCCATTTGGTCAGGGAGAGGCAGCCACATAGACAGTTTTATACTTAAATTTGCAGAATGGGTGCTGCATTGTCAACACCACGTATTATGCAATGGTTCGCCATCAATTCACTGCATAGGAGAGAATTGATTAGAGCTCACCGCACCAGGAACGTCGTAGCCCGTAGGTTGATGGGCAGGAGACCTTACCCACGTCGACAATATCGAGCCAGGCGCTCGTACCTGGACATGAGCGAGGCTGATTGTGTGAAAAGGCTGCGTTTTCGCAGAGAAGTTGTCACTGAGATCTGTGATATGGTGAGAGCAGATTTGCAGCCCAGAAGCAGAACGCCAACTGCCCTGTCTGTTGCAGTGAAGGTAACAGCTGCACTTTCTTTCTATGCCTCGGGATCGTTTCAGGCTACAACTGGAGATGTGTGTGCCATCTCTCAACATGCAATACATGCCTGCATTTACCAGGTCACGGCTGCACTGTATGCGTGAAGGAATGACTTCATCAATTTCCCAATGACCGCACAAGCGATCCATGAGAGGGCTGTGGGCTTCTTCAGGATTGCCGGCTTCCCAAAGGTACAGGGCTGCATTGACTGTACCCACATAGCCTTGCGAGCACCTGTGGAAGATTCTGAGCAGTACCGAAATAGGAAAGGTTTCCACTCTTATCAATGTGCAGCTCGTGTGTGACGACAAGCAGCACATCATATCAGTCGATGCGAGATACCCTGGCAGCACCCACGATGCGTTCATCCTACGCGACAGCGTTATATCTGACATGTTTGAGCAGCAGCCAGAAGGGCAGAGCTGGTTACTGGGAGACAAAGGGTACGGCCTGACCACCTGGCTCATGACGCCCCTACGCGTGACACGGACAGAAGCTGACCGTCAATACAACATGGCGCACATTGCGACGCGTAGCATCATTGAGAGGACCATTGGCATATTGAAACAGCGATTCCAATGCCTGGACCATTCCGGAGGACAGTTGCTATACTTTCCTCAGATTGTCGGTCACTTCACTGTTGTGTGCTGCATGCTTCATAACTTAGCCATCATGAGGCAGCAGGAGCTGGTAGTGGAACCAGACGACCTATGTGAGGGTCCAGTGCATGATGATAGTATTACGGAAGACCAGGATGTGGATGATAACGACAATCAGGAAAGCATGCAAGTGCCTGATGCCGAAGCACGAGGTCGGAGGAGGAGGGCCGTCCATCGTGCCCCTTTAACGATTGTTCGAGCCTTGCGCCAGCAGCTCATCCGTGAACGCTTCAACTACTGATGCCTGAGGGCTCTGCGACCACTTTTGCGTATGGACATGTTTATTCTTTGCAGTTGTTCCTACGTTGTATTGTGTTAATGGAACAGGAAACAGTTTTAATGAAAAAAAATTTTATTGAAAAGTTAACGTCACTCTAATAAAATATTTGTTGTATCAAACTATACTTTTTAATATGACTCTTGAAGATCACTTAAAAACTTTAAGATCACTTATAAACTTGTAAAGTTACAAAAGTTACAAAACACTTTCTATGTGAAAAATTTTACACTCTAAGATCACTTACACTTCAAGATCACTTTTTAGATGCAAAATTAAATAATTTACAGAATGTGAGAGCATTTACACTATAAGATCACTTGAAAACCCTGAGATCACTTATATGTTGTAAAGTTACAAAACTTTACAAAACAGTTTCATTGTGAAAAATCTTACACTCTGAAGAACACTTAAACTTCAGGATCACTTTTTAGGTGCAAAATTAAATAAGATACAAAAAAATATGAGAGCATTGACACAAAAAGATTGCTTAAAAACCATAAGATCCCTTATAAGTTGTAAAGTTACAAAACTTACAAAACAATTTCAATTTGAAAAAAGCTACTACAGCTACATCAAGAACAAGAACAAAAGCAGCAAAGAAAGGCTGCAACCATGTCTCATCCATATCTCAGTGAATGTTCACTTCTTCATGGGGGTGTCATTTGATTGGCTGGGCTGTGTGCCCTTATTGCCGCAGTTATCTCCATGAGGGCCTGTGCCGACACTTGCATGTCCTTCCTGATGGCCTGTGCCGTCATTTGCATGCCCTCCCTGACAGCCTGTGCCGTCGATTGCACTCCCTCGGACATTCCCTCCCTAAGTTCCCGTGTCATTACTGCTATTTCTCCCGTCAGGACCGTCAACTCTTCACCTACTGCACTGACGCCACCGATGAATGATCGGGTAAGCTCATTGGTCTCCATACCCAATGCCACAACCTGAGTCGCATATGTTGCACGCTGCATCTCAGGAGAGCGTGTCTCCAATCTCCTTCTCCTCTGCCTGGGTGTGCCTTGTGGTACCACTAAACTGGGAGGCGCGGGCACGGACGGTGGGACGCTCGGTGATGCAAGCGGCACCACTACACAGGGAGGCGCGGGCTGGGACTGTGGGACGCTCTGTGTTCCAGACGGCAGAACTAGAGGGAGAGGCTCGGGCTGGAATGGTAGGCTGCTCTGTGTTGCAGACGGCAGTACTAGAGAGAGAGGCTCGGGCTGGGATGGTGGGGCGCTCGGTGTTCCAGACGACAGCACTCGAATGCGAGCCATGGGCTGGAATGTTGGACGAATGGGTGTAAACTGCTCCATGATATCAGCAGCAACACTGGGACCCGAAGCGTCGGAATCAAAACCATAGTAGGTGGAACCAGGACCTATGCGAGAGGGAGGCGCAGGCTCGGACGATAGTGCACTGACTGTAGAATGCTGCATTTTACCAGCAGCACCACTGGGATCCACAACATCGGAAGCGAAACCATGGAAGGTGGAACCAAGACCTATGCTAGGGGTTGAAACTCTGATGCCCCTTGATAGGGGCTCATAAACATGAAATTGGAAGCTCTCCCCTGCAGACATTTCAGTCATCGCTGCCATCATTCAGTCTGGTTCGTCCGCAGCTGGTTGTACTGGTTCTTGTTCTGTACCCTCAGGATCTTCAGGGTTGGCAGCAGCAGCAGCATCATCATCATCATGTTCTGCAAAATACATCAGAACAGTCAAATGCTTAACAGCAAGGGAGGGGGCCGGATGGGTGGCATGAGTACGCTCACACATAGCAGGTTAGGCAACAGGTTAATTTAAAGGGCCACGATGCATTTTCTGGACATACCCTCTTCCTCGCGTGCGGGCCCAGCTTGTGCTGTACCGATTGCTTTTCTCCATGTACGACTCATCATAGCAGCTACCCTTTGTTCCAAGGGTGTCAGTGGATGCAGATTGGGCACGCCTCCTCCTGTCCGAGTTGCCTCCCTTTTGTTGTGGGCCAATTTCTTCTGCAAAGAGTAAAATATAACTTTTTACAGAGTGTGTCAATCTGCAAGGTGGGACATACAGATAGCCAGGTTACAATTATGATTAAATTAAAAATGGGAAATATTACTTACACTAACTACTTGACCAAGGTCGTGCCATTTCTTTTTACACTGGCTTCCAGATCTCATGGTATGCACCACTGCGCAATAATCTTCTGCAACTTGGTTCCAGCGTTTCTTCATTTCTTTTGGTGGCATTTTTATGCGACCTCTGTTGCTGGTATCTAGCTCCTGCCATCTCTGCTCAATTACGTTGACTAATATCTCTACTTCCTCATGCAAGAAATTCTTTATTCTTGGTGGACGTTGATCCATTGCAAAGTTGAATTGGCACTCTTATTTCTCAAAACACACAGTCCTTAATTTGCATGCACCAATGCAGCACCGGTTCTGCAAGTTTAGCAGTGAAAAGCTGAACTCACTGATTTCAGCAGGTGATTTATTCAACAGTGCTGCTAAAAGTACTCCCTCACACACAAAAATATCTCAAAAATTAAATTACAAGCCTTTCCAGGGGTCCAAGAGACAAATCTTCACTTTTTCTCCAGTCCTTTTAAAAATGGCCGAGTGCCAATGTTTGTTTGACACTGCGCGTGCGCGCACGCTCCAACGTGCACGCGCAGGGTTGCCGGCACCACGTTGGCTCATTTAAATTGGACCCACCTCCCACTGCTTACAGAATCAGCGCGAGTGTTTGGCTCCATCCCCCGCTGTGAAGAGCGCGCCGTGCCAAGCACAGATCGAGCTCCGAGGAGCCGGAGAATGTGGCAGTTTTTTTCATGCGCACTTTTAGGCGCGAAGAACAGGCGTGCAGCTCGGAGCTGCGCCGTTTTCGGCGCGGCCGGAAACTTGGGGCCATTGTCTTAGGATAAGGGGTAGGCCATTTAGGACTGAGATGAGGAGAAACTACTTCACTCAGAGTTGTTAACCTATGGAATTCCCTGCCGCAGAGAGTTGTTGATGCCAGTTCATTGGATATATTCAAGAGGGAGTGAGATATGGCCCTTGCGGCTAAGGGGATCAAGGGGTATGGAGAGAAAGCAGGAAAGGGGTACTGAGGGAATGATCAGCCATGATCTTATTGAATGGCGGTGCAGGCTCGAAGGGCCGAATGGCCGCCTCCTGCACCTATTTTCTATGTTTCTTTGTTTAGAACATAAACTTCTCATCACCAACACCTTGTTCCACCAGAGGGACACACACAAGGCATCGTGGCAACACCCTCGCTCCAAACACTGGCACCTGCTCGACTATGTCATCGTCCGTGCCAGGGATCGCAAGGATGTGCGCATCACCCAAGCCATGACAGGAGCTGATGACTGCTGGACGGACCATCGCCTAATCCGATCCATCATCGACATCAACATCGCCCCAAAACGGAGGAGACATCAGAAGCAGTGCCGCAAAAAATTCAGTGCCGGGGCACTTAAAGACCCTGCTAAGAGAGCCCTATAGAGCCAGCGCCTCACAGCTAACCTGGCCCTGAGACGCAGAATGCCCACAGCGCTTGGTCTGCCCTCCAGGCTTCCATAACCAGTGCCTGCGAAGAGACACTTGGTCACTCAACCAGAAAACACCAGGACTGGTTTGATGAGGATGATCAGGGGATCCTAGAACTAATAGATAGCAAGAGCAGAGAATTTCTGAGCCTTGAGCAACAACCCAACTCGGGAGCAGCAAGGCAACATTACAGAAGGCTCAAGCCTGAGGCCCAACAAAAAATCTGGGACCTAAAGAACAGGTGGCGGATGGAGAAAGCACAGGAGATACAACAACTGGCCAACAGCCATGATGTGCGAGGATTCTTCATTGCAGTCAAGGCCACCTACGGTCCAAACTCCCAAGGCCCCACCCCACTGCTGGCCAAGAACAGGGAACTCATCAAGGACACCGAGGCAGTCAGGGCCCACCGGAAGGAGAACTTCGAAGATCTCAATTGAGACTCTACCTTTGACTCGAGTGTTCTCGACTTCATCCCGCAGCAGCGACCTGCCACCACCACAGTTAAACCCCAACACCGTACGAGGTCGGAAAAGCCATAAGACAGCTCAAGAACAAGAAGGCTACGGGAGCGGATGGAATCTCTGGAGAGGCACTGTTGGCGCGGATACATAACCTCATCTCTCTCATCTGGAGGGAGGAGAGCATGCCGGGAGATCTCGGAGATTCAGTGATCGTGACCATCTTTTTTTAAAAAAAGGGGACAAGTCCGACTGTGGCAACCACAGAGGAATCTCCCTGCTTTTAGCCACTGGGAAAGTTACCATTAGAGTCCTCCTTAACCGTCTTCTCCCTGTGGCCGAGGAGCTCCTCCCGGAGTCACAGTGCGGATTTAGTCCCCTACAGGGCACAACGGACATGATCTTTGCAGCGCGATAGCTGCAGGAAAAATGTAGGGAGCAGCACCAGCCCTTATACATGGTCGCCTTCGACCTTACAAAGGCTTTGACGCGAGAGTTTATGGAACGTCCTCCTCCATTTCAGATGCCCCCAAAAGTTCGTCAACATCCTCCGCATGCTCCACGACGACATGCAGACCATGATCCTTACCAACGGATCCATTACAGACCCAATCCACGCACGGACCGGGGTCAAACAGGCCTGCGTCATCGCCCCAACTCTCTTCTCAATCTTCCTCGCTGCCATGCTCCACCTCACAGTCAACAAGCTCCCCGCTGAAGTGGAACTAAATTACAGAACCAGTGGGAACCTGTTCAACCTTCGCCGTCTCCAGGCCAGGTCCAAGACCACCCCAACTTCCGTCGTCGAACTACAGTATGCGGACGATGCCTGCATCTGCGCACATTTAGAGGCTGAACTACAGGACACAGTCGACTTACTTATTGAGGCGTACGAAAGCATGGGCCTTACGCTAAATATCCGTAAGACAAAGGTCCTCCACCAGCCTGTCCTCGCCGCACAGCACTGTCCCCCCGCCCTCCCCCCCCCCCCCCACCCCCCCCGCCCAGTCATCAAGATCCACAACGCGGCCCTGGACAACATGGACCAGTTCCCATACCTCGGGAGTCTTTTATCAACAAAAGCAGACATTGATGAGGAGATTCAACACCGCCTCCAGTGTGCCAGCGCAGCCTTCGGCCGCTTGAGGAAAACAGTGTTCGAAGACCAGGCCCTCAAATCTACCACCAGGCTCATGGTCTACAGGGCTGTAGTGATACCCGCCCTCCTGTATGGCTCAGAGACATGGACCATGTACAGTAGACACCTCAAGTCGCTGGAGAAATACCACCAACGATGCCTTCGCAAGATCCTACAAATCCCCTGGGAGGACAGACGCACCAACATCAATGTCCTCGACCATGCCAACATCCCCAGCATTGAAGCACTGACCACACTTGATCAGCTCCGCTGGGCAGGCCACATTGTCTGCATGCCAGACAAGAGACTCCCAAAGCAAGCACTCTACTCGGAACTCCTTCATGGCAAACGAGCCAAAGTTGGACAGAGGAAACGTTACAAGGACACCCTCAAAGCCTCCCTGATAAAGTGCAACATCCCTACCAACACCTGGGAGTCCCTGGCCAAATACCGTCCTAAGTGGAAAAAGTGCATCCGGGAGGGCGCTGAGCGCCTCGAGTCTCATCGCCGAGTGCCTGCAGAAATCAAGCCCAGGCAGCGGAAGGGACGTGTGGAAAACCTGTCCCACCCTCCCTTACCCTCAACGGCTGTCTGTCCCACCTGTGGCAGGGAATGTGGCTCTCGTATTGGACTGTTCAGCCACCTAAGGACTCATTCTATGAGTGGAAGCAAGTCTTCCTCGATTCCGAGGGACTGCCTATAATGATACATAAGCGAGTTTTATATATAATCGGTCAATCACAATCCCTATCGGAATACAGAGGAACTCCTGATTACTCAGAACCTCCTAATACTGATAAGCCCTTTTAATCGGGACCATTTTACGTGTCCGATCAATTCACTATCTTCAGTATCCACTTTCATGACCGTCAGTCTGTCTCCACTCTAGTGACCGTTTTTTATCCCCTTACATCGTGGAGAACCAAGCGTCTAGTGAGAATGAGAAATTGAAAGAAATTAGTATTTTTTAAAAATGGTACTGTAGAAATTAATAGGACTGAATGCCGATAAATCCCCATGACTTGATGACCTACATCCTAGGATTTTGAAAGAGGTGTCTATAGAAATAGTGGATGCATTCGTTGTCATCTTCCAAAATTCCACAGATTCTAGAATGGTTCCCGCGGATTGGAAGGTAGCAAATGTAACCCCATTATTTAAGAAAGGAGGAAGAGGGAAAACAGGGAACGACAGACCAGTTAGCCAGACATCAGTAGTATGGAAAGTGTTAGAATCTATTAAGTAGTTCGTGGTAACTAGGCACTTAGAAAATAATATTAAATTGGGCAGAGTCAGCATGGATTTATGAAAGGGAAATCATGTTTAACAAATCTGTTAGTGTTTTGAGGTTGTAACTAGCAGAATGGATAAGGGGGATCCAGTGGATGTGATGTATTTGGATTTTCAGAAGGCATTCGATAAGGTGCCACACAAGAGGTTATTGAACAAAATTAAGGCTCCTGGGATTGGGGATAAGATACTAGCATGAATTGAGGATTGGATAACGGATGGAAAACAGAATAGGAATAAATGGGTAATTTTGGGATTGACTGGATGTAATTAGTGCGGTACTGCAAGGCTCGGTGCTTGGGCCTCAACTATTCATGATATATTTCAATGATTTGGATGAGGGCACCAAATGTAATATATCCAAGTTTGCTGCTGATACAAAGCTAGGTGGGAATGTAAGTTGAGGAGGATGCAACGAGGCTTCAAGGGGATATAAATAGGCTGTGAGTGGGCAAGAACATGGCAAATGGAATATAATGTGGAGATATGTGAAGTTATCCACTTTGGTAGGAAAAATAGAAAAGCAGAGTACTATTTTAAATGGTGAGAGATTGGAAAATGTTGGTGTTCAGAGGGACCTGGGTGCCCTTGTCCACGAATCACTGAAAGTTAACTTGCAGGTACAGCAAGCAATTAAGAAAGCAAGTGCTATTACAAGAGGATTTGAGTATTAGAGTAAAGACGTCTTATTGCAATTAAATAGGGCCTTGGTGAGACCACACCTGGAGTATTGTGTACTGTTTTGGTCTTATCGAAGGAAGGATATACTTGCTATAGAGGGAGTGCAACGAAGGTTCACTAGACTGTTTCCTGGGATAGGGGGATTATATTATGAGGAGAGATTGAGTAGACCAGACCTTTATCCACTAGGGTTTAGAAGAATGAGCGATGATCTCTTTGAAAAATACAAAATTCTTACAAGGCTTGACAGAGTAGATGCAGGGAGGATGTTTCCCCTGGCTGGGAATTCTCGAACCAGAGGGTCACAGTCTCAGAATAAGGGGTCGGCCATTTAGGACTGAGATGAGGAAAACTTTTTTCACTGAGAGTGGTGAATCTTTGGCATTCTCTACCCCAGAGGGCTGCGGATGCTCAGCAATGGATAGATTTTTGGATATCAAGGGATATGGGGATAGTGCAGGTAAGTGGAGTTGAGGTAGAAGGTCAGCCATGATCTCATTGAATGGCAAAGCAGGCTCAAGGGGCCAAATGACTCCTGCTCCTATTTCTAGGTTATGTTTTTATGGAGTGCTTTGGGATGACCCAAAAGGCATTATTATTAGTACAAGTCTTTTTAATTTGTGGATGTTGGGTGCGTGTATGATTAAGTTGTGATGTGTAGCCTGCCAAAGCTCTGTTTTGGTTTACACATGAAGAATAGTGTTTTGGATGAGAGTAGCTCCTGTTCTTGGAACCGTACGCCAACATGAGTCACATCTTCAGGAGAGGAGATAAATGGAACGCAAAAATTTCTCAAATTGAAGCTCGAGCAACAAGGTAAAAGATTGCCTCCCCCTAGGTTCTCTAGGGAAAGAAAGTGGCAACTTTTAAAATCTACATACTCGTAACCAAGTTTGTGGGCTGTCTCCTTAACTAATTAAGCTTGAGGATGCTGACTGTCATTGCAAAAAATAATATATGTATCCCATCTCTGCTTTTGACAGCCATGTAAAAATGATGTTGCAGAGAGAATGTTTTATACAACATCTTTATTAATGAGGGAGATATACTCTACCAGAGCCTCCATAGTTGTTTATATCAGTGAGTGCTGTTGGGGAAAGACTTACTGTAATGAGAGCTGTACTAAAACAAAGCTCGCTGGTCCTTAATGGATTTTTCACTGTGTGGAACATGTTTAAAATGCAACACAGTGGACAATGATGAAAAAAAAATGCTTCTGTTTTCTTCATTTTTTGAACGATTGCTCAGTCAGCAAGTGAATGGAAAAAGTTTAGTGTAGCTCGATGCTGTCAGCACAAGCATTCTTGGCACTTTGATCTCACAGTAATAGTTTCCATCTGGACGGTGATATCCTTTCTTCAGAGAGGGGCTGCTGTTTTCAGTGAGGATATGGGAGCACAGTTCTCTTCTGTCTGCAATATTTCCCAGCACAGATTTAAACTGTACACCAAAGGTGTTTAAACTGTACACCAAAGGTGTTTAAACAATTATGAATTATATGAATAACATTAAGACATAAATGTATATATTTAAACAATACATTAATAAAAGTTGGATCCAGAATTTGTGTAAAAGTATATGAGTTATCCATGTAAAGGAAATGTAGAACATTATTTGCATTTCAGAATTGGTCACAAGGGTCCCAAGTTTCGGCGTTTTTCGTGCCACAAAGTGCACCTAAAAAAAACTTCCAGATTCTCCGGCTCCCTGCTGGTCCTCTGGCCCTTGGCGCGGCACAGCACGAGCTGTGGGGGGCGGAGCTAGGTCCCTGCGCTGAAAACAGTGCCGGGACCTCTGCACATGCGTGCTACAGGCGCCCAAAACTGTGTGGGAGGGGCCCGAAGCACGCAGCCCCTAGCCCTGGCCGAATGGCCTCACTGGGGCTGCGTGCATAAGGCTGCCTCCCACGCCCAGCTCCTGCTTCCTCCCGACCCGACCCGACTCCCGCTTCTCCCCGCCCCCCCACGACCCGACCCGCGCTCCCGACCTGCCCCCCCAACCCGGACCGGACCCGACCCAACGCCACCTACCTGTAAATCTGGTGCTGGGGAGGGGCCCTGCCCGAAGTCTTGGGCCCGGCCAGGCCCGGTCCGTTCAGCCTTCCACGCCCCCCCCCCACTTCTCCTTCCCCCCTTCTCCTCCCCCCCTTCTCCTTCACCCCTTCTCCTTTCCCCCCTTCCCTTTGCCCCCCCTTCTTCTCCTTTCCCCCCTTCCCCTTCTCCTCTCCCCCCTCCCATTCTCCTCTCCCCCCCTCCCATTCTCCTCTCCCCCCTCCCCTTCTCCTCTTCCCCCTTCTCCTCTCCCTCCCCCTCTCCCCTTCTCCTCTCCCTCCCCCTTCCCCCTTCTCCTCTCCCTCCCCCTTCTCCTCTCCCTCCCCTTCCCCCTTCTCCTCTCCCTCCCCCTTCTCCTCTCCCTCCCCCTTCTCCTCTCCCTCCCCCCTTTCCCCCTTCTCCTCTCCCCCCCCTTCCCCCCTTCTCCTCCTCCCCCCTCCCCTTCTCCCCCCCTTCCCTCCCCCTTCTCCCCCATCCCTCCCCTTCCCTCCCTCCCCCTCTACCTCCCTACCTCCCCTCCCCTGCCCCCCCCGCCTCCCTCTACCCCCCTCCTCCCCCTCCCCTTGCTGTCAGAAACACAGACACTGACAGACAGAGAGTGAAACACACACACAGACAGACTGACAGAGAGATAGAAACACTGACAGAGACACACTGGGGGGGCATCCCAGCACGCTGTTGGAGGGCTCCCAGTGCTGCAGTCAGTAAGTAGAAAATGTTTTATTTATTGATTTAAAAAAAAAAAATTATTTCTTATTAATTTTTTTTTATTGATTTATTGGTTGATTTATTGATGTTTTTATCATTTATTATTGATGATGGATCTTTATTTGTAAAACTGAAGTGTTTAATGTTTGTAAACTTCCCTTTTAAACCCCCCCCCCCCCCCCCCCCCATTCCCTACGCCTGATTTGTAACCTACGCCTGATTTACTAAAGTGTAGACAAGGTTTTTTCGAGCGTACAAAAATCTTCACTTACTCCATTCTAAGTTAGTTTGGAGTAAATTTTCACTGCCGGAACTTTGAAAACAGGCGTAAGTGGCTGGACACGCCCCCTTTTGAAAAAAAAATTCTGTTCCAAAGTGAAACTGTTCTAACTGACTAGAACTGGAGCAAACTAAATGCCGAGAATTTGAATTTCTAAGATACTCCGTTCTACACCAGTTGCTCCAAAAAATCAGGAGCAACTGAGGCCGAAACTTGGGCCCTATAAGTAGAAAATACTAAACTTAAATACATTGCTGCAGGTATCAATTTAATTACTGTAAACCTTCACAGACTTTGAGAGCCAATTATGTTGTACATAATTCTCCAACTGTCCAATAATGCATTGAATGAAGTATTAAATCATAAAAAATTGAGTCATGGTACAATATGATTGAAATAATATTGTAACAGAGTGTCTTATTTGTGTGTATGTGTGGAGAGTTATTTGTCATTAATACCTTATACATTTACAGCAGGGGAGAGCATGACAAGGGTGAGTACGTAGAGATTAGGAGATAAGTCAAAAAAACAATTAGGATATCAAATGAACTTAATCAAGGAACAAAACAGTATAGTAAAATGTTCTACAGGCACATGAATTAAAAAAAGGAAATAGGGCTACTAATGGATGGATAGGATAAAATCACAGGCACGATACCAAAATATTAAATAAATGACTTTGCTTCAGTATTTGCCAGTAAGACGGATCAGGTGGACATGACATCGGAGATTAGAAATGAGATAACCGCATTTAAAATTAAAAAGAGGAGAAATATTCAATAAACGAAACAAAGAATTAGATTAAAAGAATCAGGAGAACGTTAGCATAGTGGTTATGTTACTGGTAATGCAGAGGCTTGGACTAATGATCCAGAGATGCGAGTTCAAATCCCACCACGGCAGTTGTGGAATTCAAATTCCGTTAATTAAGTAAATCGGGAATAAAAATCTAGTATCAGTAATGATGACCATGAACCCACCGGATTGTCATAAAAATCCATCTGCCTCACTAAGTCCTTTTAGGAAAGGAAATCTGCTGTCCATACCTTGTCCAGCCTATATGTGACTCCAGACCCACAGCAATGTGGTTGACTCTGAAATGGTCTAACAAGCCACTCAGTTGTACCAAATCTCTGTGACAAACAAGAATAAGAATTAAAAAAAGATGGACCACCTGGCATCGAACTAGGCACCGGCACATGACAACAGCACACCCAGCCCAGTTGACCCTGCAAAGACCTCCTCACAGAATCATACCTTTCAGCCAATGTCCCAGGCTCCTTTACCACCATCACCCACCGGCAGGACAGACCTACTAGAGGGAGCGGCACAGTGGTGTACAGTCGGGAGGGAGGGTCCCTGGCACTCCTCAACATTGACTCCGAAGTCTCATGGCTTCAGGTCAAGCATGGACAAGGAAACCTCCTGCTAATTACCACCTACCGCCTACCCCCAGCTGATGAATCAGAACTTCTCCATGTTGAAAACCACATGGAAGATGCACTGAGGGCTGCAAGGGCACAAAATGTACTCTGGGACCGGAATTTCTATGTCCATCATCAAGAGTGGCTCAGTAGCACCACTGCTGACTGAGCTGGCCAAGTCCTGAAGGACATAGATGCCAGACTGGGCCTGCGGCAGGTGGTGAGAGAACAAACACGAGGGTAAAACCTGTTCAACCTCGTCCTCGCCAATATACGTGTTGTGGTGGCATTTGTCCATGACAGTATTGGTAGGAGTCCTTGTGGAGATGAAATCCCGTCTTCACACTGGGGGACACCTTCCACCGTGTTGTGTGGCATGACCGCCGTGGTAATTGGGATAGATTCAGAACAGAGCACTCTACCATTACTATCAAGCCAGGGGACTAGCCCTGGTTCAATGAGTAGTGTAGAAAAGCATGCCAGAAGCAGCGCCAGCCTAAAAATGAGGTGCCAACCTGGGGAAGCTACAACACAGGACTACATGCATGCTATATGCAGAGCGAAGTGATCCCACAACCAACAGATCAGATCAGATCAAAGCTCTGCACTCCTGCCACATCCAGTCGTGAATGGTGGTGGACAATTATGTTCATGGCGGAGGAGGCTTAAGAAACTGTTGAGCACACTGGATACAGCAAAGGCTTTGAATCCCCGCTGTTGTGCTGAAGACTTGTGCTCCAGAACTAGTCACGTCTCTAGCCAAGCTGTTCCAGTACAACTACAACACTGGCAATGTGGAAAAATACCCAGTTATGTCCTGTCCAAAAAAGCAGGATAAATCCAAACCAGCCGATTACTGCCCCATCAGTCTATTCTCAATCATTAGCAAAGTGATGGAAGGTGTTGTCGACAGTGCTAACAAGCAGCACTTTCTCACCAATAACCTGCTCACCAATGGTCAGTTTGGGTTCCGCCAGGACCACTCGGCGTCAGATCTCATTACAGCCTTGGTCCAAACATGGACAAAAGAGCTGAATTCCAGAAGTGAGGTGGGAGCGACTGTCCTTGACATCAAGGCAGCATTTGAATGAGTGTGGCATCAAGGAGCCCTCATAAAATTGAAGTCAATGAGAATCGGGGCGGGGGGAAACTCTCCACTGGCTCGAGTCATACCTTGCGCAAAGGAAGATGGTTGACCTCCAACAACCACAACCATCTCAGTCCCAGGACATCGCTGCAAGAGTTCCTCAGGATAGTGTCTTAGGCCCAACCATCTTCAGCTACTTCATCAATGACCTTCCCTCCATCATAAGGTCAGAAATTGGGATGTTCGCTGATGATTGCACATTGTTCAGTTCCATTCACAACTCCTCAGATAATGAGGCAGCACGTGCCCGCATGCAGCAAGACCTGGATGACATTCAGGCTTGGGCTGATAAGTGGCAAGCAATATTCACATCACACAAGTGCCAGGCAATGACTATTTCCAACAAGAGAGATTCTAAGCACCTTCTCTTGACATTCAATTGCATTGCCGAATCCCCCACGATCAACATTATGTGGGTCTCCATTGAGCAGAAACTTAACTGGTTCAGCCACTTAAATGCTGTGGCCACAAGAGCAGGTCAGAGGCTGGGTTTTCTGCAGCGAGTGTCTCGCCTCTTGACTCCCCAAAGCCTTACCACCATCTACAAGGTACAGGTCAGGCGTGTGATGGAATACTCTCCACTTACATGGATGAGTGCAACAACACTTAAGAAGCTCCACACCATCTAGGACAAAGCCACCTGCTTGATTGGCATCCCATCCACCAGCTTAAACATTCAATCCCACCACCACCAGTGCACCATGGCTGCAGTGTGTACCATTTGCAAGATGCACTGCAGAAACTTGCCAAGGCTTCAACAGCACCTTCCAAATCCGCGACTGCAATAAACAAGCAACATTGTGGACAAGAAGGACAAGGGCAGCAGGCGCATGGGAATGTCACCACCTCAAGTTCCCCTCCAAATCACACCATCCTGAAATATGTCCGGTCCACTTAAGGTGTTTATCATGCTTCTAAGAACATAAGTAGGAGGAGCAGGAGTGGGCCATTCAGTCCCTCGGGCCTGCTCCGCCATTCAGTGGGATCGTGACTGATCTTCAATCTCAACTCCACTTTCCTGCACTATCCCCATATTCCTCAATTCCTTTAATTCCCACGTTACAATGACTATACTCCAAAAATATTTTCTTCATCGTCACTGAATCAAAATCCTGGAACTCCCTCCTGAACAGCACTGTGTGGGAGTACCTTCACCACATGGACTGCAGTGGTTCAAGAAGGCGGCTCTCCACCACCTTTTCAAGGGCAATTAGGAATGGGCAATAAATGGTATCCTTGCCAGCGACATCTACATCCCAGAAACAAATTTTAAAAAGACACTATAATATATTGAATAATTTGCTAGAAAAAGATGTGACAGAGGATTGGCAGATAGCTAACATTTATACCTATATTTAAGAAGGAAGCTAGAACATGTCTTGGGAGCTATAGACCAGTCAGTTTCACGTCGGTGGGAAGAAAAATAATGGAATTTCTACTAAAGGAGAAAATAGAAAAACATCTAGAAACCAAAAATATTTTAAATTATAGCCCGCATGGATTTCAAAAAGGAAAATTTTGCATGACCAAACTCTTTGAACTATTTGAAGAGGTAACCGAGAGAGGAGACAAGATTAATGCAGTAGATGTATTTTATCTTGATGTCCAAAAGATGAGGTGCCACATAATAGGGTAATGAATAAGAGCATGTGCAATCAAGGGACAAATAGCAAAATGGATAGCTAGCTGGCTGCAAGACAGAAAGCAGAGAGCATGGATAAAGAGTAGCCATTCAGAGTGACAGAAGGTGGAAAGTGCTGGGACCATTGTTGCTCATAATTTATATTAACGATTTAGACTTTGGAATCAAAAACACAATTTCTGAATTTGCGGATCATACCAAATTTGGGGTGGGATAGTCAATACTGAGGAGTACTGCAACAAATTGCATTAATAAACTTGCAGAATGGGTACATATTAACATAACTGAATATAGATTTAAACCTGAAACAAAAAATATATATGCCTTAATGATTTCATAATTAAACCTTAATTATTCCTTTTACCTGTGGGCAAAATATAAAAGACAGCTGTTGTCTGAACATCCACATGTCTCATATGACACACTGGTTTTGAGCTTCCCTTTAGCTGATGCATCAAATCCAATGACCTATCTGTAATTAAAATGCATTAGATGTTTGATAGCCTTGACTGCACGAAGTCAGATAAAGGCCCTGTGGATCCCCATAGTGTTGTAAAAATTTATTGACACAGTTGACTGATGAAGAAGATATTCCAATCAAGATGTTTATGGACAGTTATTCTCCTGTGGGTTTGCGGAATCATACATTATATTATGTTTTCCAGATTCATCCATTGCTGCTGCAGGAGCGACGAGCAGAGTCATGTAGGGCAAGGCTATTACGTCGAACTGTTAGTGTTCCTTCTGAAAGCCAATTTCCAGAATGCCAACCAGTTCTCTCAGTGGAGCATGGTAAGTTTTAGCCATTGTTAATTTGTATCTTATTGAATTTACCTATCGGCTACAGTAGCTGTTCTTCCAGTTTTTAATTTGATAATACTCCTTTTTTAGACTGTTATGTATGGATTAAATCCTTGTGGAAAATAAACAAATTCTAATTTCTCTTTCATTGGAATTGTTTGATTTTTAAAATGATTTAAATATAATAATTTTGTTTAAAAATTGGCTGTTTTCTCAATAAAGCTAAGTATAAACAGAGGTCAAAATAATTTGGAATAGTAAATTTGTACTGGGAAGGGATAGAAAAGCTCTAGAATAGAGTTATTTTAACCCAGGTAAGCTTTACATTTCGAGGTTACAAATTAAATATGCAGCAGAGCAAAAGAGAAACAAATCATTGTCTGTTTTAAATCGCTGTCAAAGCAACTTTTAGGTACAGTGAAATGATGTTGCTTGTTTATTGTGATACAGTATTTTCTCATTGTGAACAAGTTATTCTAAATGCAGGTAATAATGAAAATTGATGCCAGCATGTTCTGCTCATTTTGAAAAGACAGCCAAGTGGATTTCAGTTTCCATTGATTTAGCCTTGAAGAAACTGACAAATAGATGTTTGGTGAAGGGATGGTGTAGCTTAAGTGCTTTCTGTGACCTTTTTATATAGTGCATACAGCTAAAAGTCTTTTCCAATTTAAAAAAAAGATAATGTTAGACCGCTGTAACTTAACTGTTTGTACAGCTCAATGCTTATGACCTTGAACATTTTGGGCCCAAGTTTCCACAAGAAAAAAAACGGGCGCCCCTCCGAGCTGGGCGCCCGTTTTTCGCGCCTCAAATGGCGCCTAAAAAAATCCTCGGTATTCTCCACCGACCTGTAGGTCCTCTGGCCCTCGGCGCAGTCAGCACGAGCTGTGGGGGGGGGCAGAGCCAGGTCCCGGCGCTGAAAACAGTGCCGGGACCTCTGCACATGCGCGCTACAGTCGGCACACAAGTGCAGTAGCTCCAGGCGCCAAACTGTGTGGAAGGGGCCCGAAGCACGCAGCCCCTAGCCCTGGCTGAATGGCCTCACTGGGGCTGCGTGAATGAGGCTCCTCCCACGGCCAGTTCCTGCTCCTCCCCCCCCGGCCAGACCCGACACTCGCTCCCCCCCCCCGCCCCGACCCGACACCCGCCCCGGCCCGACATCCGCTCCCCCCCCCCCCCCCGACCCGACACCCGCTTCCCCCGACCCGAGACCCGCTCCGACCCGAGACCTGACCCCCGACCCGAGACCCGCTCCCCCGCCCCGACCCGACACCCGCTCACCCCCCCCCCGCCCCGACCCGAGACCCGACACCTGCTCCCCCCGCCCCAAGACCCGACACCCGCTCCCCCCCCGAGACCCGACACCCGCTCCCCCCCCCCCGACCCGACCGACACCCGCTCCCCCCCCCCGACTGACCCAACCCGCGCTCCTGTTCCCCGACCCGACCCGCCCCCCCCTCGCTTCTCCCCCCCTCTCTTCCCCCCCTTCTCTCCTCCCCCCCTCTCTCCCTCCCCTCTCTCCCCCCCCTCTCTCCCCCCCTCTCTCTCCCCCCTCTCTCTCCCCCCCTCTCTCTCCCCCCCTCTCTCTCCCCCCTCTCTCTCTCCCCCCCCTCTCTCTCCCCTCCCTCTCTCTCTCCCTCCCCCCCCTCTCCCTCCCCCACCCGCTCTCTCTCCCTCCCTCCCCTCTCTCTCTCTCTCTCTCCCTTCCCCCCCCCCTCTCTCTCCCTTCCCCCCCTCTCTCTCTCTCCCTCCCCCCCTCTCTCTCTCTCTCTCTCTCTCTCTCTCTCTCTCTCTCTCTCTCTCTCCCCCTCCCGCTCAGCAGCACGAACGGCTGCAGAATTCTCCCTGGCTGAAGCACTTTCACACAGGTAGGAAGATGGTTTATTTAATCTTTTCTTGGCTTATAAATGTTTATTCAGGTTGGATTTATTTGTATAATATTTGTAGAAGTATAAATAAGGATGTATTGTTGAATTTAATGAGTTCCCTTCCCCCCACCTCGTTCTGGACGCCTAATTTGTAACCTGCGCCTGATTTTTTAATGTGTAGAACAGGTTTTTTCAGTTCTACAAAAATCTTCACTGGCTCCATTCTACTTTAGTTTGGAGTACATTTTCACTGTGGAAACTTTCAAATCAGGCGTCAGTGGCTGGACACGCCCCCTTTTGAAGAAAAAATTCTGTTCTAAACTAGAACTGTTCTACCTGACTAGAACTGCAGAAAAAAAAATGTGGAGAATTGCGATTTCTAAAATAGTCCGTTCTCCACCAGTTGCTCCTAAAAATCAGGCGCGAATCATGTGGAAACTTGGGCCCTTTGTTTCTGGCTTATATACTACAATGTATATACTTTACTTTTCATGACTATTCGGTGGCATTGAGGTTTTTGCATCAAAACATTTTCATCTTTTGCAAGCAATAAAAGTTCACTATGCACTTGCACAATCCTAAATGTTATATTTCTTTTTAATCCAGAAATGTTTGTTACCGCTATCAGTGAATTAATGTTTAAGACGTCTGAATTACATTCTTTTATCCATTATTTTAGTGGTACTAGCCAAATTTAAATTAAGCTAATGCCCGCATTAAAATATGTTAATTGTTTGTCTAATTCCAGTTTTAACAGTTGTTTGTGTGCTTTGGTAATAAGAACATAATAATGCAAGAAATAGGAGTAGGCCATATGGCCCCGAGGTGCTCCAATACGTTGTGCCAAGATTGCTAGGATGAAGGCTTGCACTTACTAATCTTCACATGATGAATTCTCAACTCTTGCTGTGCTGTTGGAAGTGCTGAATAGAGGACAGGGCATTCAAGCCTGCCCTTACACACCATGTAGCATTCAGCTCAAAAACTACATTGGCAGAGACCTGGGAGCAGGTTCCCCACCTGTTCCCTCTCCCCACCATTTTCCTGCCTTCCACCTGAGCAGCCTTCGAGACCATGTTCAAGCGGCTATTCTTCATGTGTAAACTTAGACTGTGAATGTTGCCAGATTAGTTGACTTTGGATGATATAATTGAGTCTGATCCTGTTCCTTAGTATCAAATCATAAGCATTTTATTCCCTTTTGTTCGAGGAATTGGTTAAGATTGTTAATCATTTTATTTAGGATCCATCAGATATCAGAGAGGATGTTTTTATTCTCCACTTTCTTGGGCTGGGTTTAAATCTAATTTTCAGAGATAGAAGGATGGTGCACTCACCTGGTGTGCTACTCCATCACTCATTGTTTTCTGCATAAATATTCATAATTGTACTCAAATTTGAGAATATAACACAGAATTGTAAAAATTACAGCACAAATGGAAGCCCATTGTGTTTTTGCAGCAACTAGCTTTTAAACTAAAACCACCTAATCCAATCCCATTTCCCTGACTTTCTCCCATATCCATTTTGTAATGTATGTAGACCATGTATATTAACTGTATAGTCACATAAGGTGTGCCACCAGAGGGCACTGCGGTGGGAGACCTGAGGGTCACCTGCATAGATGTGCAGGGCCCAGTATAAAAGGCTGCCCACCATGCTTGTGCCTCATTCTGGAGTTACAATAAATGGGACTAAAGTCACAGCAGCTCAAGTACAATACTGGACCTTGTGGAGTCATTCATAAGAGTATTAAAGACATAACAACTGGTGACAAGATTAAGAACTTTCACGCAAAAATGACTCACGGTGCATTAGACAAGTTCTCAGAGGGTGAAGATTGGGAAGCCTTTACAGAACGGCTCGACCAATATTTCGTAGCAAACGACCTGGTAGGCGATGATCCGGCCACGCTGGCAGATAAGCGCAGAGCTATCCTGTTGAGCAGTTGTGGGCCCGCGGTCTACAGCCTCGTCGGGGACTTGCTTGCACCAGAAAAGAAAACAACCAAGTCATATGAGGAGCTGAAAATGCTAATTCGGGACCAACTCAAACTGAAGGAGAGCTTCCTCACGGCCAGGCATCGATTTTATACACACCGCCGCCCCGAGGGCCAGGAAATTGCCAAGTATGCTGCCGACCTCAGGAGGCTGGCAAGACTGTATGAATTCAGCGCATCCCTCGCCGATGCGTTGTGGGATGTCTTCGTAATTGGCACGGTCATGAGGCCCTTCTTCACAGGCTGCCGAAACCACCGTCACTCTTCAGAAGGCCATCAGCATCAGCCTTCATGACCTCAAGCTGCAGCTCCAAGCAGATGATGACTCACTCTCAGGACTCAAACCCGGCAAGTACTGTAAATAGAATGGCGCCTTTCACAGGCAGAACTGTTGAACGTGAATCTGCCCAGGGCAGGGTGTACAGGCCCCCGAGTCCTTTAACTCAGAGTCCACCGAGGGGTGCAAACGTAAGTCGAGTAGCACCATGCTGGCTTTGCAGAGGTAATCACAGGGCTCATCAGTGTCGGTTCAGACTGTGTGCAAACCACCTCCAGCGAATGTGCAAAAGAGCTGTGACTCACCACGTGGAAGAGGAGTCAGCAGATGGCTGTGAATCCAGCACGGATTATGAGGAGATGGCTAGAGAGGCAGCTCAGTCCCAGGATGCACCACAGATTGTCCTCCAGAGATAAATGGTGGTCCAGTCTTCATGGAAGTGGACATGGGGGCGAGTCAGTCAGTAATGAGCCAGGAAGTCTTTGAGAGGCTATGTAACGATCAAGCTGAATGACCCCAAGCTGGTCCCGGTTCAGGCAAAGCTGTGCATCTACACCAAGGAACTGATATCAGTTGTTGGTAGTGCAGATGTAAGTGTATCCCATGGTGGCGCGGTGCACAATTTACCATTGGATTGTTTCAAGTGATGGACTAACCCTACTTGGAAGAAGATGGATGGGGAAGATTCATTGGAACTGGGAAGACTTCATCCCTCTAGCGATCGACGTCCCCCGTGCTCAGAAGTAGAGCAAGCCCCCACCTTAGTTGGACCAGGCACCGGAGAGCAGATCCGCGCAGCCCCTGAGGCACAGAACGCTCATCATGACTGCGTGGCGATGGTCCGGCCGAGACGACCCGAACGCACCTTCCTGGTTTCAGTGACGGGACTCCCGGGGAGGAAGATTGCATCCGAGGGTGCCTTCCCAGCTTCAGTGGCAGAATCCCTGGGAAAGAAGATCGCGGAGGTCAACATCATGGACAGGGAAAAGATGGCGTCCAAACCACGAGGTGCAGCGCTAATGGAACAACGGCACATGGTTCCACGCAAGGAAGATGATTGGGGTAAAAGTAGTAAGGCCATTTTAAAGGAGAGCAGCAACCTGCCATTTTTGAAGGAAATGCTTGAAATTGGTAAGCAATGTAAAAGTCCAGCTGCAACGAGCAAAATGTTGTTGAGCGATGTCGGGTGCAAATTGCAATCAGCCAATGTAACGAGTGAACGCCTAACGGTCGTATACAGGTCCAGCGGGCTACCCAATGCTGTAGCCTGCGTCCCCGGGACCAGAACGATGTATCATAAAGTGTCCCCATAGCTGACAGAAGTAGACAAGCCGCAGAGTAAACGATTCCCAGAGAGCAGAGGCATCAGTAGCGATACCCTGCCTCAGATCGGTTTAACATGGCATGAATCGCCACGGGCCAGAAACAGTAAACTGCGCCTATGCTCGCAGTTGGCTACCGTCGCCCACCACCCAGGTGGGAAAGGCGCAGCCCACAAACCCACTCACCACCACGGCATTGCCCAAGAGCGAAGCTCCTCCGAACGGGATCAGTCAGGATCCCAAACTAGAGAATGTTCACAACGGTACCCTCAAGGAAAGCGAGTCAGCAGTCCCCTGCAAACTGCTATACAAGACGAGGCAGCCCCACCGTCACTTAGACGAAACGCTCACTCGCTCAGACCGCTTCCCAGGGAGCAGCAGCGACACAGTGAAAACGAAAAGGACAGGGAGGTCACAGACACATCAGCTGTCTTTGGGCCTGCCGGACACTAGTAGTAACGGCAAGAGCCCTGAGCTCCGGCAACTCGAGCAAAATGAGCTCACCTCGCCCACAGACCCACTAGAATTGGGTGCTGCGCCGCTACCAGACGACCCAGATCTCATCCCGCCGTGCTGGAACTAGACTTTCTTTTTGTACCTGTACTGATATACCTGTACTGATCATGTGAATGTATCATACAAAAAAAAACGCAACTATAATCCACCCAACAAATGTACCAAGATGTAAATGTAAAACCCATTTGGTGAACTTGAATGCAACTTGCATGTCACGGGCCATTAGCATGATCTCTCTGTGTAGACTCACAACTAGAAACCACGGGGATCTCCACTGGCAACAAATCTCACTACCAACTCACCCAAGCTAGAGGCGACCCTCCAACGGTCAACCAGGAAGAGCAAAGCCCAGGTCACCGTCAATGTATGAATCAGTTTGCATTAAAGACTTGGAGGGTGGGGGGGGGGGGGAAGTAATGTCATGTATGTCGACCATGTATACTGACTGTATAGTCACATAAGGTGTGCACCAGAGGGCACTGCGGTGGGAGACCTGAAGGTAACTTGCATAGGTGTGCAGGGCCCAGTATAAAAGGCTGCCCACCATGCTTGTGCCTCTCTCTGGAGTTACAATAAATGGGACTAAGGTCACAACAGCTCAAGTACAATACTAGACCTCGTGGAGCCATTCATAAGAGTATTAAAGACATAACACATTTTATTCTTTTTCTGGTATGCATGCAGTTTCAGCTAAAATTATAACGTAGCCACTTGTGGTAAAAAATCCATCTTTAAATAACTCTGAAAATATTTCTCCTAACAGCCCCCTTGCTGCTTCTAGTGATAATCCTCAATCAATGTCTTTTGTTATCAATTCACCAACCAGTGGAAACCATTTTTCACTGGTTATTCTCTCAAATTGTTCATAATTTTGAAGGTCCCCCACCTCCCTCTATTAGATTCCCAATTAACCCTCTCTGTTCCTGTGTGATTACATGAAATGTTATTGGAACAGTACAAGTAGAGATGGAGGTTGTATTTTTTTTAATGCCATTGAGCTAACAATAATCCAAAATTATGTGAGGTGCTGACATTAATTTTTTTTTTAATTCTGTTATAGTATAAACATTTGTTCAATTCAAAAGCCCTTCATAACCTGCTTGTAGCCTGGAATGGATACATGGAATAAATTGTTCAAGACGATTGATTTTGTTTTTAGCATTTGTATAGTGCCTTATTACCCTGTTGAAACATCTCAAAGCGCTTCAATAAATTATTTTTGAGGGCTAGCACTTGCTGGTTAGGAAATGATTTGCCTTCAGACCTTGAGGTAGAAATTTGTATGTCAACAAACAAGACACAGCATATAAATTTAGTAGTGAGATGGTCTACACCCAATCTGCGCAGGTCCCACTGCTAAATTTATGTGGCCTATATTTTAGGCATGCTAGGCGGACAACTAAAACTAGCGTTAGGTCTTTTGAACATGTAAATTGGGGGCCTAGCTCCTGTTAAAAGACCACTTTTCAAAATTAGTCAGCAATGAATGGGGCAGGCATCTATCTAAACTGTCAGAATTCTTCAGTGATTCCAATGTTTACCAACGAGAGGCGAAGTATTAACATTAAAAATAAATCTTCTTGTGAAGCCGGGAGGAGCAAGAGTGCTTCCCACAACTCCACAGGCATCATGACCGTCCGTCCACCCCACCCCCCCCCCCCCC